>NW_024426996.1:14558460-14652084 GCF_017311325.1 Ursus maritimus | reverse complement strand
TTTTTTTTTTTTCCTACTGAGGACCAATTGATCTTAGGCTTCTTTGCATTTAATCATAGTATGTCAGTTCTTGTTATATTTAACTGCTACTCGCTTCCATTAAAACACTGTACACCAATAGAAGATTTCAAAAAGTTCATAACAGGACTAGGGAAAGACCTTCTAGTATAATAGTTGAGATTTCCAACTCTAGGATAAAATATAATTGGATTATGCCTTCGATAATTAATAGTGTTGTGAAGATTAAATGAAGCAAAATCTTAATAAAGTCTTCTTTGATAACTATTGAGTTTGGGTTTTTTTTTTTCTGACTCATTGTTTAGCACATGGCTGTTGCCGAGGTCTTTAACACAAAGAGGAACAGGTTTTCAAGATTATAAGCCCAGCCACTCTCTATCGTCCTTTAGACTAGACAGTGTGTTCTTTGAGAACAGTAATCGTATCATTCATCCTGCATTCCTAGTTTTTACAAGTTGCAGGCTTGTATCATAGGTACTCAGTAAAGATGTATTGAATACATAAATGGTGGAATCAATCAGTAATCAATCGGTCAATACATAGATATCTCCTTGCATAGAAAATGTAAGGAGGCAGAAAAAGTTTCTGTGTCAGAGCCAAACAGAACCTCAATGGATTCTGTCTCTTTATTTCTAGTTTACTTACATATATAATTCTCAATTCATTAATTTGAACCCTCTGTGAAAATCCAAAATTAAGAAATCATTTTAAATGATTCATGACCAACTCAAGCATCAGTAAACATTTAGAGAGGACAACAAGTTAATAACGTTTAGATAAATGTTAGGTTAACACTAATTTGTGATAGCAAAATAACCTAAATGCAATTAAATCTATTAATGTACACTTATAAAATGTTAAGATGTTGAGAAATTGACTTGATTTTGAAAACGAAGTAAACAAATTTCTACTCGGGAAGTGGTGTTTCTCTATTAAGTTTTTATTTACCCTCTTGTATTCAAAAGGCATTTATTGCACATTTACGGAATTAAGGTAGGTTTCTGGACTTGGAAATCAGAGATGAGGATGCCCTGGTCCTGTCCCTGAGGCACTCAGTCACCATGGCTGGTGAGGGAAAGATACAAACCTGTCCAACTAATGGTAATGTACGTCAGGATGTGATAAATGCTGTAGATACCCATAGACATGCATGTGGTTTCCAACACGCATTTCTGTGTGTATATATTCCTTGGTTAAAATACTGACTCATCTGTTCAGTACAACAGAGTTCCAAAAATAGCACTTTTACAGATTTCTTTTTTCAATTTGGAAAAGTGAAGTTAAACAGCTCTGTAATTCTCCATTCAATTGAGAAAGGAAAGCTAAGAAGGCTTACCTGTTTCTCAGGGAGATGCAGAGTGTTTGCACTTTCAATTCCCTGTCAGTCTACATTTTTGCAAAGGATTCATACCAGTCCAAGCTAAAGATTATTCTTTTATTGTCTAACGTTACACAGACAAATTTCTCCCCATAATATAATGAGAGACCTCTTGCCTACAAAAGCTGCTTGTTGGAATATTAAAAAAAAAATTTAATAGGAGTAGCTAAGTAATTCAACTAAAAAATAAGGTCAACACTATTACAAATAATGTACATATTTCCTGTTGATAAAGAACTATCTGGGCAAGTTTGTTCTCTATATTCTCTGTAACTTCTTATTGATAAGAGATGAAAAGATTGGACATATGACATAATATAAAAAGCCACACACTAAGCCTCAAGAGACCTGGATTCTGAATATACTCGATCACCTGTCTTTGTGCATTGTCTGTCTGGCAAGAAGCTGGGAGCAACCTAACCCTGCTGGTGATCAGGGTAAACACCATAGCATACCAAGAATGTGTGAGATGTCTCATGAAATAAGAAGCTTCCAAAAAACATAGTTTGAAAGTGAACCTCAGTAGATAACTCTGCCTCCAAAAATGAATACACTCTTTTCTCTAAATTGCTAGAGAAATAAAGCAGGCACAGAGGTACAGAAAAGAAAAATAAATAAACATTATCAAATGAAAATTCTACATGGAAAGTAAATAAAATGCTCTGAGTCATGACCAGCAACATTCTGCTTGCTATAATATTTTTAGATTTTGAAGTTATAGAATATGCATGTATCTGGATACCAAAAGCTCATAGTAAGCAAAAAAATATTCAGAGTCATTAATAAAGTTCATGATTCACTTCTCTTTATTCCTTTGTTTTCAAAGAAGTCTTACTAGAAATAGACATTCTGCATCTATACCCAAATGTTGGGAGCTGATTTAAAAAATAACTTCAACCTACAAAAAGACTCTGGATTAAAAAATAAAGCATACGTCTTAAGATCTTTTTTATTGATAATTTTTAAAGTTAAGATTTAATCTTGAAGTATGTAAAACATAAATTAGTTTTTTGTTGGTTCGTGGTTTGTTTTATAAGTGTTAATGCCCATAGTAAACAGATAAGCTCATGGCAGCTCATGAAATAGCACACAGTCACATTGCTTGCAAATGGTAGGGCCCAGATATTCTACCCAGAAATTCAGTCCTGCTCCTTTCAACTAAAGCACAGTAACAGGTGCAACTGATTACCTCAACCAAACTTATATCATTCATTGATTCATTACGCAAATACTCAGTGAGAGCCCACGCCATGCCACATGCAAAAGAGAGAAAATTCCAACAGTGTGCTGGGTAAATGTTCAACAACTGCAGCAATGGAGGAGACTTACTGTAGTAATTGCTTCTTTACATAATGTACCTGTTCCTGTAATAACAGGCTTCCATCTACCAACCTCACATCACTGAACTTTGAGTTGGGGGAGAGGGGCACAATCAACTTTTGTGAGCCTGGTGAGTTGACTCCTGCCCATGTGAAAAATGCATTGTAGTAGAGAGAGAGAAGCAAATTATTAGTCACATATATGGTATATCAGCTACCAAAAAGTGTTACAGAGGGAAAAAAAAGAAAGGCTGGGAAGTTGGGTAGGAAGTATACGTAGGAAGGGGCAAATTTAAATGGGATAGTCAGGAAAGATTCCCTTGAAAAATAACATTTGAGAAAGCCCTGATGGGGTGGAGGAGTGGGCCAAGAGGACAATAAAGGAAGAGCATTTCAGGGAGGGGAGCTCTAGGTGGCACGTGGCAAAGGCTTGGGTATTTATTTTAAGAATTTTGGTTTTTACCATCAGTGAAATGGGAAGACATTGAAAGGTTTTTCTGTTTTGTTTTGGTTTTAGCCAAGGAGTGACATGATCTCACTTACACTTTTCAAAGTATTATTCTCATTGATGTTTGAGAGTAAACAATTTGGGAATGAGCAAATGTGGAAACTCTGCATAACCCAGGCAAGAGGTAATAGTAAGTTGGATCAAAGTGGTAGTGGAGAGAATGTTGGGAAGTGGTGAGATTTCAGATATATTTTGAATGTAGAGACAACAGTATTTGCTGACAAATTGAATGTGAAGTGCTGCCCAAAAGAGGATTCCGAAGATTTTCTTCTAAGCAACTGGGAAAGGTGACTTTAGCATTTACTGAATTACAGTAATTTTGGAGGAAAGATCAGGAATTTGGTTCAGCATATGCAGAGTTTGATATGCCTATTAGACATCTAAGCAAAGACAAAGAACAAGTAGTTGGGCATGGTCTGATTTTGGGAAGAGATTTGGGTTGGAGATAAACCTATGGAAGTAGTTAACATACTGATAATACTTAAAACAGGGACTCAGTTGGAGCACCAGAAGAATGAATGTAAATTTATTTAAAATTTATTCAGCTATTTAATAAACACATATTCCAGCACTGTTCTCATTGCTCTGCAAGAGCAATTAACTCATTTAATTCTCATAACCCTAGAAAGTAGGTACTGTTATTCTCCTCTTTTTACAAATTTAGAAACTAAAGCACAGAGAGGTTAAGTAACTTGCCCAAGGTCACAGGTAAATGGCTAATAAGTAATAGACTCTGGAGTTTCTAACCAAAGCTGTCCAGTTCCAGAATTCTTATTACAGAAGAGAAGTTATTTAAGTGCCTGAGGCTTCCAGCACTATGACATTTAGAGCTCAAGAAGTTCAGGCAGATCAGATCAGTAAATCCTATTCATAGCATATAACACATCTTACTCTCCCATAGAAATTCTATTGATGCTTAGAGATTTACCAATGTTTGTTTCCCTTTATATTTTTTCACATTTTCTGTAACAAGCACATATTACTTCCAGAAACAGAAAGATTATTTTAAAATAATAGAAGGTGCAGAGTTATTTTTTAAACCTTGTTTCAGAGAATGCATGTCACTCCCTGTTTACTGCACAGCTCAATGAGAAGATAACAACGAAAATCATTACAGAAATACCGAATTGCTTTTTGCTTAGAGCATGAATAAAATTACTAAAATATATTATCCAAAGAACAATCCTGAGAGTAAAAGGGAGCACTATTAATTGTATCACAACAATAGGCTGAAGTTAGGACTACCCTAAACATATCTGTAGTAGGAATAAGCTCCCTAGGCAGCCTCTTTCTTAAGAATAGAATATGTATGAATACAGGAGAGCAGACTCTTATCTGGTCCGTGCACAGTACCTTCTTACTATGGTTCACTGTAGGTTAAATACACCTTTATTTGCTGTTATTGTTGTTTACCCTTTTACTGACTACCGGTTAGCAACCAGCATCAAAAAACAAACTGAGCAACCCCCGCATGGTATTATCTGTGGATATTGGAGGTCTGCTACAGAGGACTCATCAGTCCTTACGATGAGAAACAATAATACAGACTTTAGCTATTTTGATGATTCAAGCCACATTTCAAGTATTAGGAAAGATATATTAATGACATTAAGTATAAATAAAATCTAGTAAGAAATCACTTTACATAGTGATTAATTTATAATCATTAAAAAAGAATTATTTTCATTCCCATGTTAACTTAAGTGAACAGGGAGGGAAAAAACATTGAACTATCCACTTCTAATTCCCAAGTTATTTTTACTACTACATAAATACTAACGTGATGTGGAACATATGTAAGCTGAAATGGCAAAATGGAAATACAAGGGAATATACTGTACCTTGTTTTACCTGTAAGGAACACACACCTGACAAAAGGCAATTTTCACATCCAAGGTTGGTTCACTGCAGTAGTACAATAAATGGAGGCTCATAAATACCTATAGAAAAAGGGGGGGGGCATGAATTTGCAAATCACCTGATTGTTCATTATTTAATAGTATAAACTTTAATATAATTTGAATTAAACACAAGGTGTCATGCATAACATATATTCAGCATAATCTGTATCCTGACTGGTGCTAGGTACTTTTCATAAATCATAAACACTATATAATAAAATAAGGTAAAATGTCCTATTTTTATAATGATTAATATGACCACAATCATAAAGATTAGATATAAGGAACTGGATATACTTAATAAGTTAAAGTTTAGAACACCCTATTATATAGCACTTTCAGTTCTAGGCATCTGACTTTGAAAACCTCAAACATATGCTCAAGAGCATATATGTAAGGATGTTTATCATAGAATAAAGGGATTTCTAAATAAACTGTAATGGATAACAGAATTATATACAAGATGTGGAATAACTGAATTTGAGCTTAAGATATCAGCATAGATAAATTTTTCAAATATGATGCTGAGTGGAGGAAAAGCATGTTTCAAAGGGGTATGAAGATCACTGTATTATTACTACAAAATTTTTAGATATACAAAATTATGCACATTGATTTGTTATATAATCATAAAACCAAGACTAAAAAAAATGGGCACTGTGTTAACATCAATTTAATCTTGGTAGTTAAGTACAAAAATTTCAATTATATTATTTTCGATATGTTTGAAATATTTTATAATTTTGCAAAGGAGAGGATAAAATCAATAACTTTTTAAGGAGAGGATAAAATCATGTAATGGTGGTGATGCCAAATTAGGTACTGTGTTATTTGAGTATGATGAAGCAGCATCGGAGAAAACCAACTGAAACCTTTTTCAGTTCAATCAGGCACACTCTACCGAATGTTTATTGTGTGCAAGACATAATTCTGAGTTAAACAATTTTAAAACGACAATTGACACAAGACTTCTGTTTCTGACAATATAAATGATTAGATATCCTGAAAACTACTCTCAGCGTAAAACTCCTAAAAAAGTTAGATGAAATATACAAAATATATTTCTTAATGCATAACCTAACTGCCGGAAGGAAGGAAGGAAGGAAGGAAGGAAGGAAGGAAGGAAGGAAGGAAGGAAGGAAGGATGGAAGGAAGGAAGGAAAAATTCTGAGAGGCTGAAAACAATGTGAAAGAGTTCATGCAGAGAAGTAAATGAGCTGAAGCTGTCACTTGTCCCCAGGCCATCTGCTGATGTCTGAAGATGAGAACTTCAGTCTTTAAAGAGTAGCACGTAGAGTCCAGGAAACAAAGCTTAGAACCTATCTATGGTGGGAGGTCACATTGAAGACAGCGACACCAAGCTTAACAGAGGATGTTTGTTTGTTTGTTCTATTTATTTGATGAGGTACATTCACAATGGTTGCAGTTTTTTTTTCCCTAAGTTAAAATCAAGTTAATTAACATCTAGTGTAGTGTTGGTTGCAGGAGTAGCATTTAGTGATTCATCATTTACGTATAACACCCAGTGCTCATCCCAATAAGTGCCCTCCTTAATCCCCATTACCCAGTTAGCCCATCCCCCACCATCCACCTCCCCTCCAGCAACTCTCAGTTTGTTCAATAGGGGAAGTTTTTTTTTTTTTAAGATTTTATTTATTTATTCGACAGGATAGAGACAGCCAGCTAGAGAGGGAACACAAGCAGGGGGAGTGGGAGAGGAAGAAGCAGGCTCCTAGCGGAGGAGCCTGATGTGGGGCTCGATCCCATAACTCCGGGATCACGCCCTGAGCCGAAGGCAGATGCTTAACCGCTGTGCCACCCAGGCGGCCCAGTAGGGGGGGGTTTTAAACACACTTTAGGAGAGCTAGCAACACAATCCCAGGAGGAAGGTCTGAATTGCAAGAAAAAATACATAGGAATTTGGCAGATTTTTTAAATTTAAGAAAGAATGAAAGGGCAAGAACACACAAGACATTCCTGAAGAAGAGCAAAGTAGGTGTTTGTCTGTGGAGGTTAGGAGTGTAGAAAGCTGAAGTAAATGTATATAGGATTGATGCAAAGATAGACTTATAAATTAATAAAGAGCCAAAACAGACACATACATACATGGAAGCCTAATTATGTTAAAGTCTGCATTTTAGATATTTGGGGAAAGAAGAAACTATGCATTAAATCATGCTGAGACAATAGATCATGCATCATAAGTATAGGAGGCGAAGGGTGGGGAGGAAGCACACCCCTGTTGAAAGACAATTCCCTAATTAGGTCTTGCACATTTCTGCATGTCTTGCAAACAGAAGCACTGGCTGTTTTTATTCCAGAACACCTTCTCAAGGATAATTAATTAGCAAACAGTCTTGGAAGAGAGAGATGGTATCTCCCTACGGAGTAAAGGGCAGGTTTGATTACTCTCAAGTGACACAAAGAACTAGTGGTCGTTTATTCTTTTGCTGGGCATTGTACAAAGGCACAAATGCCTGGAACCAAAACATTCGTAATAGCCATTAATGGGAAATGATCTTGAAGAGAAATGCCAAGAGGTGTAAAGCAGGAAGATAGAAGAAACTGTGCTTGATGGTAACATTAAACTACTGAATTGAGAAATCCTGAAACTTTTCTACTTCTAGACTTTTGTTATATAAGAAGGTAAACCTAAACCACCCCATAAAATAATTACTAAAATATAGTTTGAAAGTAAAAAATAAAACAACCTACTTCTCAATTTTTAGTCTGTGATTATTTTATTGTATCCATGAGATTTCCATGATATTTATGTTTCATTTTTGCCAATTACCTCTACTTTTTAAAAAATTTTAAATTTAGTTTTAATTCAGGTTTAATTTACACATAGCAAAATGAACAGTTCTTAAGTGTACAGGTTGATGAGTTTTGACAAATGCACATATCCATGTAACTCACATTTCAATAAAGATAAAAAATAGTCTGAAAACCCCTGTGCTCTTTTCTAGACAATATTCCCTACTCCCCAGGCAAACAATGTTCTAACTTCTTTCACTGTAAATTAGTTTTTCTTGCCCTAGAACTCATATCAATGAAACCATACAGCATGTACTCTCTTTTGTTGGGCTTCTTTTGCTCAGCATTATGCTATTAGAATTCAGCCACGTTAGCATAAATTTTAGGAATTGTTCATTTTATGGTTCAGTTTAATGCATCACTGTGTGCTTATCCATTCTGCTTTAGGGCATTTGAGGTGCCTCTATTTTTTTAATATTATTAGTAATTCTGCTATGAATACATATGTACATATATTTTTTCATTCCTCTCAGGAAAAGTACCAAGAGAAAAAATTGTTGGATCATAAGATTAGGAATATGTTTAATTTATGAAAAACTGCCAGGCACATTATCAACCCCCTGCAGCAATGTATGAAAATTCAGTCGTTTTACATCCTTGTCAATCAACATTTGGTGTTATCAGTTTTCTAAATTTTAATTATTCTAATGGGCATTTAATATTTTGTTATGGTTTCATTTTTTATTTCCTTGATTGCTAATGATGTTGAGCTTATTTTCATGTGTTTATTGGCCATTTATTTATTGTCTTTTGTGAAATGCCTTTTCAAGTCTTGCACATTGGTGGTAGACTGTGGGTAGGGGGAGGAGGTTATCTGTCTTTTTATTACATTACAGAAATTTTTCATTTATTTCAGATAAAAGTTGTCTGTCAGATATACATATTATGAATATTTTCTTTCAGTCTGTAGCTTGCATATTGAACTTAGAAATGCTGTGTTAGTGAGTAATATTTAATTTTTATGAAATTTATGTTATCATTTATTTTTCTTTTACTAATAATGCTTTCTTGATTCTATCAAGGGATCTTTGTCAACACCAAGTTCACAAAGATATTCTTCCACATTTTCTTCTTGAAGCTTTACATTGTTAACTTCACCTCCAGGAATATGATCCACCTCCAACTAATTTTAATCTATGATGTGATTATCTATTAAGGTATACATTGAGGTTCATTTTTCTCCTTATAAATAGCCAGTTGTTCAAGTATCCGTGGTCATAAGACTTTCCATATTGAGTTGCCTTGTTCCATTGGCCAAAAAAATCAATTGACTGTACAAGTGTGGATCTATTTCAGGACTCTGTTCTGTTCCATTGACTATTATCTCTATTTGTCCCAATATCATCCATTTTGATTACTGAACTTTATAGTAAGTTCTTCAAATTAGGTAAGTCCTCCAAATTTTTTTCTTCTTTTTATTTGGGAGAGACTTCTAGGTCTTTGCATTTCTACATGAACTTTAAAATCAGCCTGACATCTCAAAAATTTTTTTAAAACTTTCTGGAATTTTATTGAGAATGTACTAGAGCTATAGGTCATATTGGGAAGAAAGAGTAACAATATTGGGTGCTTTTATCCATAATTATAGTATATTTGCCCATTTATTTTAGTTCTAATTTATCTCAGGAATGTTTTATAGTTTGCAGTGTATAGACCTTGTATATTTTCTTTAAGTTTATTCTTTAGCATTTATATTTTTGATGCCAATGTAAAAGGTATATATTTTAATTTCCATTTTGCAAATCCTTATTTTTAAAAATAATGTTAGTTTTTGTAAATGACCTTGCATTCTACCACACCACTAAATTCATTTATTAAATCTAGTAAATATTTTATAGGTTGTTTAGGATTTTCAGTATACACAGAAAAATTGTCTTCAAGTGAAGATAGTTTTTCCTTTTTCCTTTCCAATCTGCTTTTCCTTGCCTAATTGCCTTCTCCAGTACAATGTTGAATAGAAGTGAGGAGATCCTGATGATCTTTGTCTTTTAATAGATGTATTTAGTCCATCCGCATTTAAAATGAATATGAATATTGCTGAGATCAAGCCTACCACTCTACTATTTGTTTCATATTCCACACTTGTATTCTTTATTCTATTTTTCCCCATTCTCAGCCTTTTTTGGAAGAATTATCTTTTTGTTTTCCATTTTATTTTATCCAAAAGCTTACTAGTTATACTTTTTTTTTAGTAGTTGTACTAGAGTTTACAACCTGCATTTTTAATTTTAAATCATCTAGCTTCAAATAATATTATTCTACTTCACATATAGTTTAAAATAATTATGATAGTATATTTCAATTTTCTTCTCTGGTCCTTTGAACAATCGTTGTTATATATTTCACTTATACATTTTTTATAAACCCCATAACAGATTGCTATTATTTTTGTTTTAAATAAACAATTCTATTTGAAAGAAATTAATAAATTACAAGGAAAAGTATTTTATATTTGCTACATATTTTCTCTGTATAGTTCTTTCACACCTCTCTTTAAGGTTATTATAAAGGGTATTTTTATTTTATTTCCATTTTCCAAATGCTCATTTCCAGAATTTAAAACATGTTGTTCCATTCATTCTTGTCTCATTATCTTATAGCACGCATTAAATGGGGGAAATGTTCTCCCAGTCACTCGTCAATTTTTCCTTCAGTCTTCTAATAGCACTTTGTTTGTACTTTTATTATGAATATCTTATAACATTGTAACTGTTTGTTCATATGTCTGTTCCATACTACATTATGACCTTCTCAGGGAAAGTGACTATGTTTTATTCATGTTCACAACCCCAGGGCCCAATACTATTCTTAGTATATAGCTAATGTCAAGTAAATGCTTACTTGAATAAAAGCAAAATCAAATGAAAAAAGCTTCTTCCCTTCTCTAGCACAAATCTAAGTATTTTCATTAGCTTTGCATACTGAGATCTATAAGTTTTCAATAAATTCGATGCTAACATATTAGGAATGAGGAGTTTGTAGTAGTGAAAGTATGAAAGAGTCCAACATAGATGACCTCAGAAATGCTACCCAGCAAGGCTGTTTTAGTTCTGTAGTGCTGAATTGGGCATGTGGGAAATAATAACATCTAGCCTACCACCTGAAATGAACAATGTATTTTAATTTTTAATGAGTGAATAATCTTGGTGTGGAAAGCAAGCAACCTGACCTTTCCTGGTAGCATTATAAAGATTCCAAATGTAGCACCATGACTAAGTCACCAAGTCACTGCAGAAACTTCTTGTTCCACAAAGGGATATTAAAAGAAAAAGAATGTTCAGTGTGATAATCTCAGTGAATTACAGAAAACTAATTTGGTAATTATATTTCCTGATAGCATGGCAGAGAGCATTTGGCACCATAGCATGGACACAACAAATGGCCAGGGCATTATCTTGATATTAGTCTAAAATGGAATTAGTGACAATATCTTGGTGGGACCCATGAGTAGCTTGAAAAGGGAGGGGATGATAATTTGGGGAACTTAGTGCTTTCAATTACTGGTTGTTCTTCTGGGAAAAGCCCCATATGTGCATTCCTTGCTATGTACTATACTAAGTTTCTCTTCATTACATGCCTAAATGAGTTAATGGTTACTCTGAGCAAAGCAGTAGGCCAAGTTGTATGAATGAGATATACTTAAGAATTTATTAGGTTGGGGGCGCCTGGATGGCTCAGTCCTTAAGCGTCTGCCTTCAGCTCAGGGCTTGATCCCGGTGTTCTGGGATCGAGCCCCACATCAGGCTCCTCCGCTATGAGCCTGCTTCTTCCTCTCCCACTCCCCTTGCTTGTGTTCCCTCTCTCTCGCTGGCTGTCTCTATCTCTGTCGAATAAATAAAATCTTTAAAAAAAAAAAGAATTTATTAGGTTGAACCGGTGCACAGTAGCTGCTATAAAACAATGTAACTATGATGTGTTTTAATAGCTTAGATCAATACTTAAATTCTTTTATATTTGAGATGTGCCAACTAAACCACAGGAGGTTTGAGAAGCTTCACAGATGCAAAAATCAAATTGTTCTGGGCAGCTACAGGCTCCCATGGTTTGTCACTGAAATGTAATACTTGCAAGAGAAAACTAAGTGAACGGTTGATTATAAAAAATGTTTTGAGATCCAGCACTTTCCAAGTTGAACTAATATAAAACAAACTCATTTGTAAATAATTTTTGTATTTATTACATATCAGACTTATTAACAGAGGACTCTCTTAAGTCTGTAAGCATAGATACAATATTAGAATACAAAGTTATTGTTAATTACCAAAAAAAAATACTGTCTCTTCTATGCCCAGAAGAATTCTCCCAACTATGTATAAAAAATGTACATATAAAAAAAACAAATGAAAAGTAAATATACCATGAAACAAGTAATTATCTTTTAGTGCTGATAGAAAAAATAGAATTAAATTTAATTTTCTATTAAGAACTGTGCATTCAATCACTTTAAGATATTATTAAATATTTTGGTCCACGGACTATCATTTAGTGCAGAAGTGAGCAAAGTGTGACCCATGGACCAAATTCAACTCACCACCCATTTTGTAAATAAAGTTTTATTGGAACACAGCCATCTATTAGTTTACATATTGTCTAAGGCTGCTTTCACACTATAATGGTAGATTTGAGTAACTGTGACAGAAACCAAATGCCCTGCAAAGCTTAAAATATTTACTATCTGACCCTTTTTAGAAGAGGTTGCCAGGGGCACCTGGCTGGCTCTCAGTAGATCATGCGGCTCTTGGTCTCAGGGTTGTGAGTTCAAGCCCCACACTCGGCATAGAGCTTACTTAAAAAATAAATAAAAACATGTTTAAAATTAAAATAAATTTTAAAAAGAAAAAGAAAAGGTTGCCAACCTCTGATTTAGAGCACTCTCAACACAAACATCTAGAAGCATATCACCAGCTTCAGTATAAAGGCAAAAATAATTTAATGTCTCTAATTGTAAGTATGTAAGTACACAAAACACTTTCTACTAAATAATATTTAATATCTAATAAATGCTACTCCCTTCCAAGTAATCTGTGCTTGTCTACACCTAAAAGCTAAGAATCTCTTCAAATATTGTTCATGTAACAAGATGATTGCTTCCATAGAAATCCTTGGACAAACTTATTTAGCAGGAGTAAAGCAATAGAGGCCAGAATATGCAAGATGAGAAGGAGGCAAATACATAAGAAATAAGGATGATTATTAAGAGAAAGGACATTTAAATAAGAAATATAAAAACAGCAAAATTCACCAATTTGAGAATTATAATACATAAAAACATTTTTAAGTTTTCTTAATATTGAAAATATAGCATTGCTTCTAGTCCTAGAAACCTAGTAGGCTTAGCTAACATGGAAACTCTTACATCACAAAACTCTAAATGAGCCGGGTAAACTGTAACAAAAAGTAGCTAATATGCAGTTGAATTTACATTAGAAAAGGAAAATTGGCAGTGATGTTCTGAAGTTGGCTCCTACAACCAGCTTTCAAAAAGCTGACTGTGCACAGCTTTTCCCAACTCCAAGCTTGATGACACCACTACTACTTTTAAACTACTTGAGTAATTTAAAATTGGCTTTGGTGGGAATATTTATAACAGAGAAACCGGCAAATGCTACAAGCCAAGCTTTCTTCAGAGAGCTGGTGATTAAAGATCTAGTAGCACACCACTGGAAGTTACCAGGTACCAGAAATGAAAGAAGAAATTAAAAGATAAATCACAAATTTCCAGAAATATCACAAGGAAAACAAATACAACAAGTAAGAATCATCAGATGCTGTAAAAGAAGTATTACGACCACAAGAACTTTATATGATGAAAACAATTGGAAAGACCAGAAGTAGGAATGAGTGACATAAAGAATCAGAATAAGAGACAAGTGCCATGAGAAATAAGCTATCACTATGATAAGAAGAAAAATTGACAGATTTCGAAAATGAACTACATAGAAGTTGTGGGAAAAATAGCTTTTAAATTAAAAGCCTAATGGGTTGAACAGGCTAAGTAGAAACAGTTGAGCTAAACAACTAGAAAGAAATTCACAAGAATTTATCACATACTAATAAAGAGATGGAAAATATAAAAGATTGAGAGATATAGGCAAGAGAATAACAAGGTCCAAAATAAATATAACAGGAGTTTCAGAAGGAACAAAGCAAATTAAACAGAATGGGCAAGGGGCAATATTTGAATTGATAATGACAATTAAATCTCTTAAATAGTTGAAAAACATAATGAAGTCCTTAGCAGAATAGATAAGAATAAATCCATGCCTAAAAATATTATGAAGAGCAGGCAACACAGTGATAAAATCTTAAAAGCAACTAGAGGTAAGTGTCAGAATCCCCATAAAAGAAATTGAACCAATGAGTATAAAAGTATTAAAGTAGGAAAAGTGGTACATTAGAAGTGTCACTTTAAAGCACAAAACAGAACCACAAAAAAAGGGGGGAAAAAAAACACAGAACAGAACCAATACAATGAGAACAATAAAACATACAAACAAAAAGATCAGCTTATTACCAACATATAAGAGAAAGTAAACTTCTCTAATTTTGATGAGAAAAATTTTAATTTTGATAGCAAAAGCATCCTATGATTTGCAACCAATTGGAGGAGAAGTAATTAGCATTAGAGTTCACCTTCTTCCTTTAAAAGGAGGGACACAGAAACCAAGCAAAGTAGTCAGCACAACAAAATAGTCCCAATACAAAAATGCCATCAAAGTAACTTAAAAAAAAAAAAAGATTTTCTGCTTAATAGCAAAGAAATAAAAAAATAAAATATTGTTTTACTTCTCAAATTCTTGAAGTTTCTTGATGTCTTAAATAGACATCTATTTCTCTCAATATCTCACATCATTCATATCTATCCAGAATAAAATAAGCACCAAATAAACATTTCTTGAATGAATTATTAGATGTTGAAAATTAAAACTGATACAAACTTTGGGGGTAGCTTGATAATAAGATATTCAATTGCTTTAAAATTCATTTAAGATTTAAATAATTCCATATCTAAGAATTTATGCAAAAGATATAATCAAGTATCTGTACAAAGATTAATCTATAAGAATGTCAACCATAGCATTATTCATAGTAAAATAATGGAAAAACTAAACGTTCAATAAAAATGGATTAATAAAAGTATTTTTTTTTGTTTTTTTGTTTTTTTGTTTTTGTTTTTTGATTTTTAGAGAGGGACAGGGTGAGGAGGGACAGGGGGAGAGAGGGAGAGAGAGAATCTTAAGCAGGCTCCACATCTAGTGCAGAGCCCAACACCGGGCTCAATCTAACAACACTGAGGTCATGACCTGACCTGAAATCAAGAGCCAGATGTTTAACCGAATGAGCCACCCAGGCACCCCTAATAAAAGTATTTTAAAAACATAATTCCATTTAGTCATTTATAAACCATAATATGTATAAATATCCACAATACATTGTCAAGTGAAAAAACATAACAAAAATGGGTTACAATATGTCCCCAATCTTTTTCAAAAAACAGATATGAATATAGTTTATAGAGATAGAAAAATGCACACATTTAATCTTTGTGCTTTTACGTATTTTTCAGTGTTACAGTGAAGACAGCATCTTTTTTAATTAAAATATGCTGTTACAGCATATAGTAAAATAACAGATGCAAAGCTTTCAACTTCTCTTTTTTAACTGAAAGAAAACATAGCAAGTATCTGAGCAACTTCTTTTCATAGATAAGAAACTTAAGGCCTAGGGGCGCCTGGGTAGCGCAGTCCTTAAGCGTCTGTCTTCAGCTCAGGGCGTCATCCCAGCGTTCTGGGAACGAGCCCCGCATCTGGCTCCTCCACTATGAGCCTGCTTCTTCCTCTCCCACTCCCCCTGCTTGTGTTCCCTCTCTCACTGGCTGTCTCTCTCTGTCAAATAAATAAATAAAATCTTAAAAAAAAAAAAAAGAAAGAAACTTTAGGCCTAATGATAAATGGTTAGGAAATCTTCCAAATTCATATATTATCAGTGAGGCAATAAGACTCAAAACCAAATGTCCCAAATGCTATGCAGTAAACATGATTACATTTCTCAAAAACACTGACGAGGAAAAATTTTAAATATATTAGAAAAGGCCTCTCAGGAATTGATTTTTTTTTCTAATTGTACCTAAAATTCATATATATGCTGCCTGAAACTAGACACAAATACTTTACCAATTTTTCTAAACTATCCTGCACAGTGTTACATTAACACAGAGAAACAGGATTTTTTCATCATCCTTTTCATTTGGAAAATTAGTAAAATATTGCTTAAATTGGTTGTAATGGCTTTAACAGACACCACCTGTTTAGATCTCACTATCAAACACAAAAAGTATTTTATGCAGGTGAAGTTTATTAACCACTGTCTTTGCTAGTTACATCTTTTTCCTCAACATTTCTCGACATTTTTTTTTATTTTTTATTATATTATGTTAGTCACCATACAGTACATCCCTGGTTTTTTATGTAAAGTTCGATGATTCATTAGTTGCATATAACACCCAGTGCACCATGCAATACATGCCCTCCTTACTACCCATCACCAGCCTATCCCTTTCCCCCACCCCCTCTCCTCTGAAGCCCTCAGTTTGTTTCTCAGAGTCCATAGTCTCTCATGTTTCATTCCCCCTTCTGATTACCCCCCTTTCTTTATCCCTTTCTTCCCCTACTGATCATTCTAGTTCTTATGTTCCATAGATGAGAGAAATCATATGATAGTTGTCTTTCTCTGCTTGACTTATTTCACTTAGCATTATCTCCTCCAGTGCCGTCCATGTTGTAGCAAATGTTGAGAACTCGTTCTTTCTGATAGCTGAGTAATATTCCATTGTATATATGGACCACAACTTCTTAATCCAGTCATCTGTTGAAGGGCATCTCGGCTCCTTCCACGATTTAGCTATTGTGGACAAAGCTGCTATGAACATTGGGATGCATATGGCCCTTCTCTTCACTACGTCTGTATCTTTGGGGTAGATACCCAGTAGTGCAATGGCTGGGTCATAGGGTAGCTCAATTTTTAACTTTTTAAGGGATCTCCACACTGTTTTCCAGAATGGCTGTACCAACTTTCATTCCCACCAACAATGTAGGAGGGATCCCCTTTCTCCACATCCTCTCCAACAATTGTTGTTTCTTGCCTTGTCTATTTTTGCCATTCTAACTGGCGTAAGGTGGTATCTCAGTGTGGTTTTGATTTGAATTTCCTTGATGGCTAATGATTTTGAACATTTTTTCATGTGTCTGTTAGCCATTTGTATGTCTTCATTGGAAAAGTGTCTGTTCATATCTTCTGCCCATTTTTTGATTTGTTTATTTGTTTCTCGTGTATTGAGTTTGAGAAGTTCTTTGTAGATCTTGGATACCAGTCCTTTATCTGTAGTGTCATTTGCAAATATCTTCTCCCATTCCGTGGGCTGCCTCTTAGTTTTTCTGACTGTTTCCTTGGCTGTGCAGAAACTTTTAATCTTGATGAAGTCCCATAAATTCATTTTATCTTTTGTTTCTCTTGCCTTTGGGGATGTGTCATGAAAAAGGTTGCTTTGGCCGATGTCGTAGAGGTTGCTGCCTATGTTCTCCTCTAGAATTTTGATGGATTCCTGTCTCACATTGAGGTCTTTCATCCATTTGGAGTTTATTTTTGTGTATGGTGTGAGAGATTGGTCGAGTTTCATTCTTTTGCATGTAGCTGTCCAATTTTCCCAGCACCATTTATTGAAGAGACTGTCTTTTTCCCACCGGATGTTTTTTCCTGCTTTATCAAAGATTAGTTGCCCAAAGAGCCGAGGGTCCATTTCTGGGTTCTCTATTCTGTTCCATTGGTCTATGTGTCTGTTTTTGTGCCAGTACCATGCTGTCTTTGTGATCACAGCTTTGTAGTACAGCTCGAAATCTGGCATTGTGATGCCCCCAGCTTTGTTTTTCCTTTTCAACAGTTCCTTGGAGATTCGGGGCCTTTTCTGGTTCCATACAAATTTAAGGACTATTTGTTCCAGTTCTTTGAAAAATGTCATTGGTATTTTGATCGGGATAGCATTGAAAGTGTAGATTGCTCTGGGTAGCATGGACATTTTAACTATGTTAATTCTTCTGATCCATGAGCATGGAATATTTTTCCATCTTTTTGTGTCTTCTTCAAACAATTTCAAGAGTGATTTATAGTTTCTAGAATATAGGTCCTTTACGTCTCTGGTTAAGTTAATTCCAAGGTAACGTATGGTTTTTGGTGCTATTGTAAATGGGATGGATTCCCTAATTTCTCTTTCTTCAGTCTCATTATTCGTGTATAGAAATGCAACTGATTTCTGAGCATTGATTTTGTATCCCGCCATATTACTGAATTGCTCTATAACTTCTAATAGTTTGGGAGTGGATTCTTTTGGGTTTTCCATATAGAGTATCATGTCATCTGCGAAGAGAGACATTTTGACTTCTTCTTTGCCGATTTGAATACCTTTTATCCCTTTTTGTCGTCAAGACATTTTTCTATTTAAATATCAAGAACTATAAAACTCAGCTCTTCAGTTACTGCACAAAACCCTATGTACCTACCACTATCACACCTATAATACTACACATAGAATACTCAGCCTCTAACATCCTCATGCTCCAGACCTCTGTAATCATTTTTTGGTTTGTATGTGTTTCTGTATGAATTACACATGGTCTTTTCCAAATAGTTGCCAGAGAGAAAAAATGATACTATTTTCCTCACTGATTCTACATTAATAAGATAACATTTGTAAAGCATAGAGTATAATGCCTTTTACATACTAAGTGCTATATATGTGTTTCTTATATATACAATTTGATAGATAAATAACATTTCACATCACAGAGGCTAAATACATATTGACTACAAGTCCCAAAGAGTAAAAATAGCAATAATGTTACACACAAAAGCATTTTGGTTTTTAGTCAGAATTCCTTATAATATGTGAAACCATTTTTAATATTAACCTCATTTCAAAAAGAAAATTCAAATTCCCGTCACATGGACTCAATGAAAAATATACATATAGTTAGTATCCACTCTAAGTCAGGTCGCTATACTGGAAAGTCACATACGATACTGAAGAATTCAAAAACAAAAGGCCAAAATCAGTGCCTTTGTGGAATTCCCGTAAAATTAAAATATTGTACGTGTTTATTTTTAAATCCTCAGGGTTAAAATTTTTCCATTAGAGTAACTTTTTAATTTTTCTAAGGATAGATGTTTAAAATGAATTTATTTTAACACAGATGGGCATAATAATATGCCTTAAGCAAGAAAAAAGAAATAAACCTTTGGGCAATTAATTCAAAAGGTAAAATGAAATCTTAATTCCACTAAACGAGTAGCATTATTGCTTTAATTATGCATCCCCAGAATAACTAGGCCAAGAGGGGCTATTCATTAGGTGAAAGGTCAGCTTGAACCCTGGAGGGGTGTTGAACTTACACAAACAACTTGGTCCCTTAAGTAATGTGGAAAAAAATCTAACAATATAATGAGAAGAATAAATTCAGAGGTCACTCTATCTTCCAGTCACTTAGCAACTGAATGGGAGTGAAGAGGGCAAGAGGGAAATGATTTCTAAAAATAATTAACCATAAACTCTGAAGTAGAGATAAGCAAAAGGGAGGATGAAAATGGAGGCAGCTTTCTCCAGGGTTCCCAGCCAGTTCTCCTTTCATGGACGTATTCATCACCACGCAAACCCCAGAGACAAGGTTTACAGCCTTTCCTTTTTATCTACACCTCTCTCAGTCCCCTCTACAGCCCTCTTCCTCCAGCTGCCTAGAGTCTTTCTCATTTCTCCCTCATGGTGTCTTTCCACCTCCTACTTTGGAAGACAGATCTATTGGACTAGCCCCTTCTGTAGACATTACTACATCCTATCTTGCGCAGTCAAATCTTTTTACATTCTAAAGAACAGACTTAAGGAATCACAAATGCAAACAGATACTCATTTTATTGAGCAGCATAAAGGTTTTCTTTTTTTAATTTAGTCAAAACTTCATAGAATGAAGAAATAAAAGGCCGATATTTGGGATATTGCCAACACAAACACAAGCACAATCCCAATGTTTCAAGCAGAAAGAGTAGCTATAAATTCACATAAAATCAAATGTTCCATTATTCTTTTAGCCTAAGTGCAGTGGGTATTTTAAAAGAATATTTCTTATAAGAATAATAGATCCAATATTTCAAGAAATATAGAAATATGCCTTATTGTTTTGCGGTTGTTAAAAAAATTGTAGCAATTTTCATCAAGTAACTCTTACACTTTTTAGAGGAAGGTGATTTAATGACAACCAAATTTGAACAGATAATTTGAAGATTTTTTTTCTTTATGTAATTATTTGATAGAAAAAAATGTATATTCTTCAAGTAGAATATTAATATTCTTATATTCAAATGGTTTTAATTACCTGCCAATGTAAATCAAAGCAAGGTATACGTTATCGGATGGGGTAAGGAGAAGGGTACATCTATTGAAAACCAGTTACAGACAAGGTTTTTAAAAGTGTTTATAATAAGTTAACTGCTTTAATATTTTCTTTTCCAGAAATATGTATATGAATTACAACATATTATCTAATCTTACAACATAAAACTGCATGCTTCTGCAAAGCTTATCTTTAGAAATTTTACCCATATCCAATCTAAGTAAATTATGATATACTGAGTTGCATTTAAAAGCCTACTCTAAAACATGCCCTACATAAATGTCAATAATAAAACTACGTGTAAAAAAAAATGTAAACAAATCAAAAGGCATTTTAATATGGCTCATGACAAAATAAAATGTTATGCCATATAAATTTAGTTTGGTTTAATTTCATCCATGACATTTCATGATTGGTTGAAATGTCACAACAATAACAAAAAGTAAAGTTCAAATAAAGCCATTAGAAGGCTGACCTATATTTAGTCATCACTTATAAAAGCTACTCATGTCAAATGCTTCATCCACAGTAAAAACAAACAAATAAACAAACAAAAGCTAACAGTATACTAACCTCTGTGTTTTGAATTGAACCTCTGTTCAATTTTGACCTCTGTATTTTTTTAATTGAACAAGTGGGAAAATACAAAACTATTAAGGAGTAACATGATTTCAAAAGAATGTAAGAATCATGAGTCATGTCCTATTTTTTTTTTTGAAAGTGGCAACAGAGCCTTTACATTTTAAGTAGATAGACTACAGGTAGGAAAGAAGGGCAGTGATGGATCCCATGAGTTCCCTAAGAGCAAGAGAAATATTTTATTTTCTCCCTTTATGTACATTTATCATATAATTAATAATTATATTAACATATAATAGAAGGATACATATATATGTACACACACACACACACACAGAACTCCACTTGTCTTTAGAGTTAGAAAAGCTAGTTCAAAATGTACAAGTATTTGTTAACAATAAACACAATGCTTTAGGTTTCTTCTAGTGATATATTCAGTTTAATATATTTATTATGACATTTGTATCTAGCTTTTTTAGCATGTGGATCAGGGCAAATGTCTCTTTTTGTTTATTTAATTAATTTTTGTCTTAATCTCTGGGCTCTCCATAACCTATGAATATGTTCAGTAGATTTGATTGTGTCTTAATTGTCTCACAATATAAGGGAACTTTTGAAGGAATGACTTGAATATGCCCCAAAATTAGTATGCTTATTTTTTGTGTCACTTTCCCTCCAACGAACATGTTTAGGAAAGCTCTCTCTTTCCTTGAGTTGAAAGCTGACTTCTGCTAGCCCAGCTGGGATAAAGTCCACTGAGTAGAAAGGAATTGGGAAATGTCAATTAGCTTCAACAGTCAGGGTTCAAACTCCAAGGAAAAGTGTAGAAATGTAAAAAATCTAGTTCGGAGCCAAACAGGCAAAATTGAGATCAAACTAAACTAAACAGGAGGAGTACAAAGGTCTAAATCCTGAGAAATTGCTTTGAGAAAAAGCCATTTAGCATGTCATTGGCTTTTACAGGTCAGTAGTTCTAAAGGAATAGCTCAAAATGTAGGAGGAAAAAGCCATATTGGGTGGCTATTCTACTAATATATCTTATGCCACAAACAAGAGAGTATAGAAATTGCAGTAACCAAGCACATATATATATATATATAATATATATATATATATAATAAAACAGGTGCATTTCTCATTTGCAGTGGATTCTGGGTCATAACACCAGATTCCCCCTTCAGGGCTGAGCCACTCCTTTCTCCAGGGGCTGGGAGTTTTGCCTGCTGACAAGCACACAGCTGAGCCTCTTCCCAGGAATGGCCCACTGCTGAAGGGAGCTTCTCTATCCAAGGTTACACCCCTTTCCCAGTGAATGTGAAGTACCAACCCTCTAACCCCCAACACATATCTACCCTTTGTCTTAAGACATCACTGTAGGGCCACTCCAACTTCACAGCTACCCATGGGATTAACTGAAGCCTCTGTTGCAAATGCATTGCCGTTTGGCTTCACCTTCTGTCCATGCTGCTTTCCCTACCTCCTTATAGGTGTTTTTCTAAAAGCACTCCCCAAAGCATCACTCCGGCTCAGAACATGTTTCCCAGGGAATCCATCCTAGAAAAGCTGATACCAGGAATAGTTCTGGGAAGCCCATTTAAGATGGAATTTGGATTTGGATAACTCATCTGGTAAGGATGATCCCATCTCTAGTAATAAGGCCTCACAGGCACTAGTAGAACAATTGTTGTAACTTTCACAGGTGATGACCTGGAATGCGATGCACTAGCAGGTGCTTAGATACCTGAGAGATTGAAGACGCATCATAACTGAAAATACCATGAATAAGGGCATGCCAAAGGGACACACGAGCCAGTGTGAAAGAGCCCCCAATGGCCAAATGTGGAATAATTTCAACAACAACATAAATAATGTAGTATTGGATTATAACCCAAAGTATAAAATAAATATATGTGGTCCATATTTAAGTAAATAAATAAATATGTAAATAAGTAAGTAAATAAATAAATAAACAAATAGAGGAGGAGAAACAAATCTCTCACCAAAGGGTTCCAAATAATTTATGTTGCTATCCACCCCCTCCAGGAGGTGACACTTAACTTCTACCTCATCATCTCACCCCCTTACCCCCAGGGTGAACTGCCTTAGTGGCTTATATCCAGAGTATAGAAAGCTGTATTTCAATACATGAGCTCACTATTAATATGGTAATTCATATGTTGAAAATTTTTCATCCTTTATTCAATGAACAAATATTTATTGGGTATTATTTATGTGCCAATCCTTGTTCTGGGCCCTAAGGATGAGCAACTGATCAAGTCTGCCATGACTGTACACTCTAGGCCTAGTCCAAGCCAAACTCCAAGACTCTAAATGATTGATGAAACTACTTCTAATGAAAAATAGCAATATGATTTTCTGGCTGTAACACCCCCTAAAGAGTACTTTAAGTCAACTTCTTATCAGTTTTTAGTTGCTGAATTCTGTATGTTGAAGAGTAGCTCTACTTCAATAAGATTTAATTTGCCACTGATTCCTCATGACAAGAAATGAAAAGACAAAGTATACAGACATATGAGTTTATTTTTACTCTATTTAAAATAAATTTCCATATTTTCCATGTGTCATTCCAAGGAGAAAAACATGTGTTTGGTGGGAAGAATGTAACAAAGAATAGCTACTGTTCTCAGAAGACAGAATACAGCTTCCAGGTTTAATAGGCTTAACTACAGCATTAAAGCCTTTACAAGTGTGAATTGATAAGGAAAACACAACACTCAAAAACCATGCTTTAACCAAAGTATGGGGTTTCTTTGGTGCCTAAATAAAAACTACAACTTCATGATAAGGTCCAGCTCACACTTGTAGCTTTAGCAGACCGTTAAGAAAACACCCTTCACTCTATGAGGAATCCCAAAATAGGTGGGAATCAGAATCTAGCCTTTTCCCACTGAAGTGGATTTCTTTTCCCTGACTCTTATAAGATAGAACGTGGTCAATGACCTAAGCACAGTTAATCAGACGTGACTCTCCAAGATTTCTCTTGAGGAAGTAATTCAAAGCTCTAGGTCAGCTGGAGAATACTGCTTGGCAGCAATGAGTAATGGGAGAAGGCAGTGGTAGCAGGTGTCCAGAATCATTCTTTTCCTTAGGCTCTTCCCTATGCCTTACCACACTTGGTTCTTGACTGGTCTTCTAACCACTCAGAAGATCTGTGAGCCCTTTTACTAAATTCCTTTTTGCTTAACCTACTAAAGGCAAGAAAAAGAGATCTTTGCAGAGTAGAGATTGTACAGAACAAAAACCACAGAGTACTTAAAAAAGGTCCACTTAGAACCAATACAGAAACTTTCCTCAGTTAGTTGTTAAAGATTAGTTCCTTAGTGGGGAAAAGATTAGTTCCTTAGTGGGGAAAAACTGTAAATTACCACTTGGAACCCATCACTCCCTTATTATTCAATTGTATGTTGATTTCATTAGGGAAATTGGTTTGACATTTTCAAGGAATTCTGTCATCATCTTCATAACATTCAGAGTTAAAGAAAACTTCAAGGTTTTTTTTTTTCAAGTTAAGATACCTGTAACAAGTAAGATATCTGTTTCAAGTTTTCTTTTTTTCAAGTTAAGATACCTGGACTGGATAATTAAAATCAGTATTATGTTATTTAGATGGATAAACCTAAAAAAGTACAGGAGAGGATATTCTTTACTTCCCTTGAGAAGATTTTAAATTCAGTGTAAAGTAGATAGTCCTGATGCTAAGGGCTATTAGACTAAGCTACAAATATATGGAAATGTTCAGCTGCAAAGTGCAAACAGTAAAACTGCCCCAGAAATGCATTTTATTGCACATCCAATAGTTAAAGACAATATTAGCCTGACTTGCCAAAGCATATCTAACATATTCCCAGCCTCTTTATTTTAAGTCACATCTTTTCAATTTTGCTTTCTGTTTGTTAAAATCTGTGTGTCAATGAATTTGTTTTGGAAAATAAAATATATTTCCAACTAAGTTTCAAATAACCTCTACTAGCATGAATATTATTTCATTTTAAGCCACATCTTTTCAATTTTGCTTTCTGTTTGTTAAAATCTGTGTGTCAATGAATTTGTTTTGGAAAATAAAATATATTTCCAACTAAGTTTCAAATAACCTCGACTAGCATGAATATTATTTCGATTCTGAAATACTTTAAAAATAAAATGGACTAGGGGTGACTGGGTGGCTCAGTCGGTTATGCGTCTGCCTTTAGTTCAGGTCATGATCTCAGGTTCCTGGGATCAAGCCCTGCCTCAGTCTTGCTACTCAGCGGGGAGTCCGCTTGTTCCTCTCCCTCTTCTCCTCCCCCTCACTCATGCTGTCTCTCTCTCTCTCTCTCAAATAAATAAATAAAATATTTAAAAACTAAAATAAAATAAATAAAATGGATTAAGTATTCCTAAATGTGGGAAAAATACATAAGCAAACACAATTTTTTAAGCAAACCAATTGTATAAACAGATTTCAAAATCATTGACTAATCCTAAGACAGTTTCCATTAATGGAATAGTTAGATTGATATTACATGTTATTTGATTGTAGATCCAGGCAATTATTTGAGGTCAGCAGTACATACACATGGTATTTGTAGGTATGTACAATTGCATATGTGTTACCAAGTCCATAGTCCCACTGTCTAAGAAGCTATGTTTTATACCTTTATACCTGATCCACACCCCACTCCAACACAACTGATTAGACTGTGCTAACCTAACACAGAGAGTTACAATCTCCGTGATCTGGCCCAAAATTGTGATCTGGGTCAACCATATGTTTTTCTTGGAAATTTCAAATTAGAAAATTAAGAGACCAGAGGTTAAATGAAGGAATAAGTTGTGTTTTAAAATGAGGCTATGGAGGTACAAGGAAAAAGCCATGATGAGCCACATGACTATAATGATATATTTCAGTCATCACTAAAATTTAATAAACACTAAAATTTATTGAACAGTATCTATGTGCCCAGAACTATGCTAAATGCTTACCTGCATTATCTCATTTAATCCTCACAATAACCTTATGAAATAGATACTACTCTTGTTAGCCACATTTTACAGACTAAAAAATTGAGCTACAGAGAAGATGAGTAAAACCAGAATTCAACCTTGGCAATCTGAATCCATAGTCCTTATTCTTATCCCCTCACAGTATTTCCAGTAATATGAAAAAAATGGAAACTAAGATAAACAAGAAGATAATGTAGCTCCCTGAAAAAGAAAGAGAATCTAAAATAAGAATCTTACATACCTAATTCCCTTGAAAACTGACTATAATATATATCCTCTCATTGGGCTCATATGAGATTTCTATACCCTTAGAATCAAATGTACCAAATAAACATAATTAATATGTATACTTCCATAAGCTTAACAGATTGCTTTACCTATTATTCCTTCTAAAGTTTCCAGTGGATTGTTGTTTCTAATTACTTGTCTTAATATATTTAAATTTAAACAAACAACATGGTACTCTGTTCAAGCAACACCAAAATTCTGAAATTGAAATTAGGCTTATAACTTAACAAAATTATAATTAACTATTTTTAATTATCAAAAAGGTAAAAAGCACTTCTTGTCAAGGAACTCAATTACAAATATTTATTCTGTAGCTAGTATTACATTGTTCAGACACTGAGGGTATAGCAATGAACCAAACAAAAAAATTATTCTTTCCTTCATTGAATTTACATTCTATTCATTCAGATAATTTTTAAAACAAATTAAGTGTTGTATAGTGGAAGATACATGCCAATAGGCAACTTCTAGGAGAATGATGCCAAACCACAACTTAAAACTGCAAGGCCAGAGCTGACCAAGCTCAACCCACATAATTGAAAAAGAGACCACTCTTATAAGAATTCTCATTAAATGGACCTAGAGGTTGAGTTTTACATTGGATCTTTTTAAATAACTATTTACATATTGTGGCCACAAATAAGTCATAAATTGTAATGACTGTCCAAATGAGAAGCTTATTTTCTCATGCCCATTCTAGTTGACTGACCTCCTACATGAATTCTGTATAACACAATAAAATTCAGGCAAAATTCATGATTTTGAACTAGACTCATAGAATTGTAATTAAAGTCTGCAATGCCAATAATTGACTTAGTAAATCAGTATGACAGTAAATCTTTACATCAGATTATATAATTTGAGAATTAAAAAAGAGCAAGAAAGGTTTTCTCAGGCATGGTTTTTAACACATATAAAAGGATCATTTACATAAAAATAATATACCCAACATTTCCTATCAACAGACATACTTCAAACACCAAAGTAGACCTCTCAGAAATATACATGCAGCTCTTTTCCACCCTCTTGTAATACAGAGTCTGATACCATTTTTGTTGTTTGATAGCTGACAGCTTTCCAGCTTTCCCTTTCCCCTTCCCTTCTGCCCCACACCTGACTGGGCAAGCTGGTTAAAAAGCTCAGATGCTCCCTCTTTTGGTGACATAAGGAAGTTCAAAACATTCAAGCCCTGAGCCATGTACACAGAACCCTCATCCCCCACGCTCCCCCACTAACCACAACAAAATCCTAACCCAGTCTTCTTTCCCTGTTTTCTCAACCCATTTTTGGACCTGCATGGGAACTTGTCTGTTCTCCCCAAGAAAGTCTTATTACATGAATAATTAGTCTTTTCATACTCTTTTGGTGCATATATGGTGTCATCAGTATCAATAACTAAAGCAAATTTTGAGTGGGATATCCATGTCTCCTCTGTAGGGTGACCATAACAATTGGCACAGCAGGCACGTCTAGATGATAACCTCCACTGCTAGGGGTCTTTCTTCTCTTGCTTTGGCTTGCTAACTGACTCTTCTGCCTGCTAGAGAGCATGCACTTTGAGCTGCTGCCTGCCGACTAGCTTGTGATTTGAGCTGTGCTACTTTGGGCTACATTTACTGGGTTCTGCTAGGTTTGTTAGGATTTAACTGACTTGTGTTGGATGTTCGCTATTTGGGATCTAGGGACTGGAGTATGTGATTGGGGACTTCCTTAAAGTGGACCTGGATCATGTGTCTTGGCCAAGACCTATCTGTGTGTCTCAGATTAAATCATGTGTCTTGATTCCAAAATACACCACCACCTAGGCTCAGGATGTATGTTTCAACCAGGAATTGGCCCTTTCTTTAGAGTGTTCAGGACAAAGACTGATATCCTGTGCAACATATAGGTTCATTGGGTGGTGGTCTTCTGTGTGGACCTGCTTAGGAACGTGCCCTGCTCTCCCCAGAAAGCCTTACTGTATGAGTAATAAGTCTTCTCATACATTCTTGGTGCATGATAGCATCACTAGTCTCAGCATCTGAACCAAATTTTAAGTAGGGGTCCATTCTTCCTCTGTAAAGTGAGCATAATACCCCTCCACATTAAGGACTTAAATATGTCACAGGTTTGTTGTTGTTGCTGTGGTTTGGTCTTGTTTGAGCTATGGCTTAGTTGCCATTCTATAATACCCCAAATTCCATATGTAGGAGTTAGAACCCTACTTCAATTCTGATGACCAAAGGGCATGAACAAATGAAAATTTCCCAAAGTTTTCATATAATAAACATTTATTTATTTATTTTTAAAGATTTTATTTATTTATTTGACAGAGATAGAGACAGCCAGTGAGAGAGGGAACACAAGCAGGGGGAATGGGAGAGGAAGAAGCAGGCCTCCAGTGGAGGAGCCTGATGTGGGGCTCGATCCCAGAATGCCGGGATCACACCGTGAGCTGAAGGCAGACGCTTAACGACTGAGCCACTCAGGCACCCCCAATAGACATTTATTTAATACATACAACGGGCCTGGAATTCTGCTACACACTAAGGGTATAGTGGAGCTTTAAGTCTAATGTAAAGTACAGACATTAATCAAAATCATTTCAATAAATGTCAATTTTCAACTGTCACAACTTCCAGGGAAGGAAAGTATATGGTTCTATGTTGCCCTATCTATTATAATAGGGTCAATCCTGGTCAGTTAAAAATATTAAGGAAGTGATATATGAGCTGAAAGCTGAAGAACGAGTAGAAGTGAGATAGATAAAAGAAGTGTAGAGAATTTCAGACAGAAGGACTGATATAGGCAAAAACACAATGGAACATGAAGAAATGCGAGTAACTGAAAGTCAGAGCAATCATTACGATTGAAGGGTTTCAGGATAAGCATGACATGATCAGATTTGTGTTTTAAAATGATCACTCCAGGTCACTATAATGAATGATTTGAAGAAGATAGAGTGGTTGAAGATCAAATATCAATAACCCAATACCAGCACTATTGATTTAAATTAAGAACACATGTATTTCTTCCCTTTCTTAACTTCCCAAATTTAGGAGAACATAATCACTGCATAGGACTGTATATACCTCAGTTTGTGTTTTCTCCCAAGTTTGAGAAATAAAGTCACAGATTCTTATGTTTGAAATAGAAGTTAAATAAAAATTACCAAAAATGAATAAGAGTCACCGTTTATAGGAATAACATCTTAAATACAATTTCTCTATTGCAATGAAAATCAACCCTCATTTATTTAACAGTAATCTAAAATTTATAGACACTAGATGTTTAGTTGGCCCAAAGAAACCTTGAAGTTAACTGCTCCCAATTAGTGTGTAAATTCAATTGATTTAGCAATTGAATTTCCTAAGGGGGGGGGGAGTTTTAACACCCACATGAGAATCTAAATAGTTTAATATATTTGGTTTTTGTGCAGTAAAGAGTTAACAGCAGGCCTGAGACTGCTATCCTTAAAAAGCCCTGCTTGAAAGTTCAGCCATTGGCTAAAGTATGGAAACTCGGATTGGAGGGATGTTCCCACCATTGCCAGAATTGATAGGAAGGTCAAACCATATGTACAAGCAATGTGGTTTATGCTGAACACCTGCTTTCCCACTGAGACTCTCACATTTTGGTACATGCCATACAGGGGGACAACATGACTAGCCCCCAATATCTTAGACACTGATATCTTAGGTACTGAGTCCCAAATGAGCTTCCCATGCAGCCATATTTTCACAATTTGTTACTAGAGAAATTACACATGTCCTGTGATACTCTACTGGGAGATGACTCTTGGTAGCTTGAGTATGGTTTTCTTCAGACTTCACCCTGGTTTTTTTTTTGCTAATTGTACTTTGCATCTTTCCACCTTAATGAATCCTAGCTGTAAGTATAACCGTATTCTGAGTCCTATGAGTCCTCCTATGAATCTCTAAACCTGGCAGTGCTCTTCAGAACCCTGACATAGTTGCCATATTTTATCAGTAAAATAATCAGAGACAGTGAATATATCATTTATTCCTATTTTAAAATTCTTACACTTAATAATTACCAATAAAATATTAGCACATATTATTTACCTAATCACATTTAAAAGCTATAGGGAATATTTCCAGATGACACTGTATTCTTTGTGCTCACTGATACAAGCTTCATTGTTAAGTGTCTTTCTTATACATTCTCTGTAAATGCAGCCATGGATATATATCCTGATGGATATATAGATGTAAATATAGCTATAGATAAGATAGAGACATACATATACATATACATTTTAAAAGAGAAAGAGTATAAACAGGGACTTTCATCAGTAGATCTCTCTGAGAGTAGATCAAGAGAAGACTTTAAATTATGACAGCATATAGGGTAATGCAAGTGGTACATGTATCACACTAATTAAATATAGAAGTTCATTTTTAAAGAGTTAAAAATATTTTCATCACATAGGGGTTTCCAGCTTTCAGCATGTGCTCACATAATTGATTTTCACTGAGGTGAGGTTGTCTGGCATGATTTTATAAAAAAAGGAATCTAAGTCTGTGAGAAATGCACATGATAAGTAAGAAGCAAGCTTCTGTTTTATCACTTGTGTGTCTAAATATCCAATACGTACTTTCCATTTAAAGCCAGACTTTACCAGACTTTCAGTGGGCAGCTATATTACAAGATCATAGTGCATCTTAGAATTCTTATATGCCAAATATAATGGAAAGAAATGTAATTAAATAATTTAAAAATAGAAGAACAACTTGGCATATTATTACTGACAGGTTGAAAGATCATTGTTTAATGGCCATCATTACAATATATTATGCCAGAGTTTTGAGATTATTTTGAAATTTTTTATAGAACACAAACCAGTGTAGTAAAGAGCATCAAACCTTGAATATATTTTCCTCTAAGATTTTAATTCAACACTGTTAATTGCATATTATTTTAATTAGCTTCTGATGAGCTACCCAGCAATGTAAGAATCTAGGAAGAGGCCATCATTTTAACTTCTCCTCAAGAGTTGCAAAGACAGTTCCAGAAAATATGAAATGACAAATATGCCTGGAACTTAATTTTCTATTCCATGTTAGGACAATATACTGAAGAATTCTGTGTTCCAAATCACAAGTATGACTGAAGACCATTTCCACAGTGAGAATGAATTTCTTAAGAGTCTGATATGGCTGTCCCTAAATATCTACCAATATCATTTCAAATTATCGTAAGTCTTACACATGAGAAATGTATACTCCCAAGGCATTGTAAATCCAATTTACCTGGCTTCACTTGGAAGTGTGTTTTCAATAGATTTGGTGAATTGCTTTCCCTGATTTTTGAGAAAAAAGTTTTATGTCTAATAATAACACATTGTGAATGTCACAGTTTGTCTTGTCAGTCATGAAAATATAAAACCCCAATGAACCATAAATGAAAAGGGAGCTTTCTCACACTGATCCCCACAAATTTGTTCACCTGGGGGTGGCAAAATATTTAAATATCTACTTTGCAGAATATTAAAACTATTTGAAAAAAGACATATAGATAGTAATATTCTCAGGTCTCTAGAATATTTTCTCATCTGTCAGCAAAATCAGTTACAAAGTAGAATCTGTTCTAAAAGACATTTAGACCAGCCTTGGGGATTATGTGCAGCCGAACTAAATATCTTCAGAGATTCTCAAAGAATGGCATTATTGCACAGGGAAAACAAACAAACAAAATATAAAACAATATTATTATGGTTGTGCCCACCTTATGTATGATCAAGTTTCTCTGTCCTACCTGATCTGACCACTGCCTGCCTCTCTAGCATTACCTCTTTCCTGTTCTGACCTCCTTCTTATCCTTACCTCACTTTGTTTTAACAACCCTAAATTGCTTATGGCATCCCATGTTTTCTCCCTTTCCCTTTCCTTAAGCAATTTTCTCTACCTGAAATTCTTCTTCCATAGTTTTCTAATTTTTCATTTATTTTTATATTTAATTTTATATATATTTATTTAATTTTTATTAAATTTACTTAATAATTTAAATTTTTAAAATTTTAAATAAAATTAAAATAAATTTAAAATAAAAAATTTTTAAAAATTTAATTTATTTTATTTTATTATATATATATATTTAATTTTATATAATTTTATATTTAAGTTAAGATAAAAAATCATGTTAGAATTCTTGTCAGACCACTCCTGCCAGATCCAGATGGGGGAAAACTGCCATTCTAGAATGCTCCTAAGATACCACACATATAGTTCTATTACTCTAACTAACTTACAATTATAAATGTCTGTTACCCACTAATAAAGTTCTTGAGGAAAGAACACCTTTTATTCATGTTTGCATCCTCAGCACCTTACACAGTACAGGTATGTGATTGGTATTTAATAAATATTTGTTGAATGAATGAAGACAGACAATGAGGTAAGGTATGGTTTCAGTCAATCTAGCTTTATGTCTTGATTTGAGTCCTTCATGAGCAACAATGACTACAGAATGCAGTTGAAGTCCATGTTGCAACTACACTCATTTTATTAAGAAACAAGACTATGCATAGTTCAAAGCATAGCAACATTCAACTATATTTCTACAAGGCCACTAAATTTGCTCTCTTTTAGAGAAAGCAAGCATCAAAAATTTAAACAAATATTCCATACATTGACATTTTCAACCTGCGTTATGAGTTTACAAGGCAACTAAAGTTTGCCCATCAAACCCCATTAAACTTTTGGTGAATTTAAACATAAAAATCCTAATTAAATCCCAATGGAAAGAGAAAAGTTGCATTTCATGTCAAGTTAAATTTCGTCATATCTACTGCCCACACCACACTCCCAAACAAATCAATTATGCACCACTAAAATATATTCAATGAGCTGAGATTTGGTTATACTAAAATATGAAAATAACTATTTTGAAATGACCACATGGAGCTCCAAAGTTGGCAGTGGAATAGGAGGATCCTCGGCTTGCCTTGTCCCATGAACGCAACTAAATAACTAACAAATCATCCTAACTAACCCAATGGACCTGAAGACTGATAGAGCAAACTCCACAACTAAAGGGAGAGAAGACGTCATATTAAAGAAGGTAGAAAGTATAGACATGTAGTTCAGGGAAGAAACAGATTGAGGCTGCTGCAGAGGGAAGGAGCCAGGGTTGTGGAGAAGGGTGAGAGAGAGAGAGAGCTGCACACAGGGAAATGCACAAGGAGAACTTTTCTTCAAAGCCATTGGCTTGGAAAACAAGAGGGGCTAAATTTCATGAGCTCTTGCAACCAGTAGAGCTTAAAGCCTGGAGTTTTGAAGGTCAGTGGACGTGGCTAAGATGGAGCCCCAAGGGCACTGTGCTGCTCCTAGAGAAAAGATGGGCAAAAAACCCAGGGGTAGACAGCATGGAAACAGCAATCTGAAGAGTGCCTGGGGGCACACAGTGGGGGAGATTATTCACTCTTCTTGGAGCATGTCTGTGAGAGGTAGTGTTCACAAAGACACCTCTCCAGGAACAAAGGAGATGGCTAGTACCATTTCCCTCCCCAACCCCACAGCATAAACACAGAGCCAACTGCAGGAAGCAGTGCAGTGGGACATTGGCTGCCTAACTTGCATACACCAGGCTCCAACCTACTGCATTCCAGTGGAACTGCCCTTCTCAGTTACACTTCCCTCAGTCCCAGCATGGTGGACCTCTCCCCAAGAAGACTAGCACAAACCTCTACCCAAATCATGTGTTCTGACCAGGCAGTTTTGCAGGACCTCAGTTCTGATGGAGGTGATGACAGATCTCATTTCACAAGCAGACCAGAGAATACCAGACTAAAACTCACCACATTTAGGCCAGGGACCAAATACTGCTCACAGCAGCAAGCAAGAAGAGCTTCTGCAGACAATTGGCCTGAAGGATAGAGTGGCCAGAAAACAACAGCAGAATGCATACAGCACACATCAGAGACACTCCCTGAAGTGCCAGGCCATAGACACTGTGTGATCTCTTTTTCATAAGGACATTACATTCAGGAGCAGGAGACATAACTGGTTTCTAACACAGAGAAAAAAGCAGAGACTTAGAAAGAATGCCAAGACAGTGCAAATTATCTCAAATGAAAGAATAAGATAAGGTCATAACCAGAGATCTAGGTGAGACAGATATAAATAATGCCTGATGGAGAATTTAAAGCAATGATAAGGATACTCACTGGGCTTGAGAAAAGAATAGAAAACAACCAATGAGACCCTTGCCACAGAGATAAAAGAGTTAAAAAAGAATCAATTAGAGATGAAGAGTACAATAAATGAGATTAGAAACATGTTTGATATAATGAACACAAGGCTGGAAGAATCAGAGGAACAAATTAATGACCTAGAAGACAAAGTAATGGAAAACAATGAAGCTGAACAAAAGAGAGAAAGAACAACTAGCAAAACAAAAATAGACTTAGGGGACACAGTGACTTCATCAAACATTAATAACATTTGTATTATAGGAGTCCCAGAAGGAAAGAGAGAAAAGGGGGCAGAAAATTTATTTGAAAAAATAATAGCTGAAAACTTCCCTAATCTGGGGAAGGAAACAGACATCCAGATCCAGGAGGCACAGAGAACTCCCATCAAAATCAACTAAAGCAGGCTCACACGAAGACATATTATAATTAAATTTGCAAATATAGTGACAAAGAAAAAAGTCTAAAAGCAGCAAGACAAAATAACTCATTAACTTATGAGGGAAAACCCATAAGGCTAACTAGAGATTTTCAACAGAAACATGGCAAGCCAGAAGAAAGTGGTATGATATATTCAAAGTGCTGAATGGGAAACATCTGTAGCCAAAAATACTCTATCCAGCAAGGCTGTCATTCAGACTAGAAGGAGAGATAAAGAGTTTCCCAGACAAACAAAAACTAAAGAAGTTTGTGACCACTAAACCAGCCTAAAAGATATTAAAGGGGACTCTTTGAGTGGAAAGAAGAGACCACTTTTGACCACTGTCAAAAGTGACAGTAGAAACACAGGAAACACAAAAGCAGTAAAAAATGAATATTTCTGTAACAAATCAGTCAAGGAACTCACACCAAAACAAGGATATTAAATATAATTACATATAACTAAAACATACGAAGGAGAGGTGAAAAGAATGGGTTCAAACTTAAATGACCATCAACTTCATATAGACTGCTATTTACAGAAGAGGTAATATACAAACCTAATGGTAACCAAATATTAAAAATCACTAATAAATATGCAAAGAACAAAGAGAAAGTAATCTAAAAATATCAATGAAGAAAATCAGCAAAATGTGAAAGACAAAAAGACAAGAAAGGATAAGAGAAAATCTCCAGAAAATTATCATAAACCAGTAATAAAATGGCAATAAATACATACCTATCAATAATTACTTTAAATGTAAGTGGACTAAACACTCCAATCAAAAGACATAGGGTGTCAGAATGAATAAAAAACAAGACCCATCTATATGCTGCCAACAAGAGACTCATTTTAGACCTAAAGACACTGGCAGCTTGAAAGTGAGGGAATGGAGAAACATCTATCATGCAAATGATGCCAAAAGAAAGCTGGGGTAGAAATATTTATATCAAACAAAATACATTTTAAAACAAAGACTGTAACAAAAGGCAAAGAAGGACACTACATATTAACAAAGGGGACAATATAACAAGAGGATATAATAACTGTAAATATTTATGTACTCAACATGGGAGCACTCAAATATATAAAACACTTAACAAACATAAAGTAACTAATTGATAATAACACAATAATAATAGGGGACTTTAACACTCCACTTATATCAATAGACAGATTACCTAAACAGAAAGTCAACAAGGAAACGATGGCTTTGAATGACACACTGGACCAAATGGACTTCTCAGATATATTCAGAACATTCCATCTTAAAACAGCAAAATACACATTCTTTACAAGTGCACATAGAACATTCTCCAGAACAGATCACATATTTGGTCATAAAACAGGACTCAACAAATACAAAAAGATCGAAGTCATACCATGTACCTTTTCCGACAAAAATGCCATGAAACTAGAAGTCAACCACAAGAAAAAAGTCTGTAAAGACCACAAATACTTGGAGGTTAAATAACATGCTACTAAACAATGAATAGGTCAACTAGGAAATCGAAGAAGAAATAAAAACATACATGGAAACAAACAAAAATGAAAATTCAATGGTAAAAAATCTTTGCTATGCAGTGAAAGTAGTCCTATGAGGGAAGTATATAGCAATATGGGGCTACCTCAAGAAGCAAGAAAAATTTCAAATGAACAACCTAATGTTACACCTAAAGGAGCTAGAAAAAGAATAACAGATGAAGCCTAAAGTCAGCATGAGGAAGAAATGATAAAGATTAGAGCAGAAATTAGTGATACAGAAATATTTTAAAAAATGATAGAACACATCAATGAAACCAGAAACTGATTCTGTGAAAAAATTAATAAAATGATAAACCTCTACCCAGACTTATCAAAAAGAAAAAAGACCCAAATAAACAAAGTCACAAATGAGAAAGGAGAAATAACAATCAACACCACAGAGATACAAATAATTATAAGAGAATATTATGAAAAACTATATATGCCAACAAATTGGCATAAGAAGAAATGGATAAATTCCTGAAAACATATAAACTACCAAGACTGAAACAGGAAGAAATAAAAAAAATTAAAAATTAAAAAAAAAACCTTGAACAGACCAATAACCAACAAAGAAATTGAATCAGTAATCAAAAAACTCCCCCCCCCAAAAAAATCCAGGACCAGATAACTTCATAGGTGAATTCCACCAAATACTTAAATAAGAGTTAATACCTATTCTTCTCAAACTATTCCAAAAATTTGAAAACGATGAAAAATGTCCAAAATCATTCCAAGAGCCCAGTATTACCCTGAAACTAAAGCCAGACAAAGACTGCTAAAAAAGAGAGCTACAGGTTAATATCCCTGATGAACATGGATGCAAAATTCTCAATAAAATACTAGCAAACTGCATCCAACAACACATTTAAAAAACTGTCCCCCACAACCAAGTGAGTTTTATTCCTGGATTGCAAGGGTGGTTCAAATTAACAAATCAATCAACACTACATCACATTAATAAGAGAAAGGGTAAGAACTATATGATCCTCTCAATAGATGCAGAAAAAGCATGTGACAAAGTACATCATTCATGATGAAAATCCTCAACAAAGTAGATTCAGATGGAACATACCTTAACATAATAAAGGCCATACATGAAAAACCCACAGCTAATATCATCCTCAATGGGGAAAAACTGAGAGCTTTTCTTCTATGGGTAAGGAAGAAGACAAGAACATCCACTCTTACCGCTGTTATTTAACATAACGCTGGAAGTCCTAGACACAGCAATCAGACAACAAAAAGAAATAAAAGCCATCCGAATCAGCAACAAAGAAGTAAAACCTTCACTATTTGCAGATGACATGATATTCTATATAGAAAACCCAAAAAAAAAACTCCATCAAAAAACTGCTGGAACTGATAAGCAAATTCAGTAAAGTCGCAGGATACAAAATCAACATACAGAAATCTGTTGCATTTCTACACACCAATAATAAAGAAGCAGAAAGAGAAATTAAGAAATCAACCCCATTTACAATTGCACCAAAACCAGTAAGATACCTAGGAATAAATCTAACCAAAGAGGTGAAAGACCTGTACTCTGAAAACTATAAAACACTGATGAAAGAAGTTGAAGATGACACAAGGAAATGGAAAGACATTACATGCTCATGGATTGGAAGAACACATATTTTTAAAATGTCTAGGCTTCCCAAAGCTATCTACACATTTATTGCAATCTCTATCAAAACACCAACAGCATTTCTGGAACAAACAATCCTAAAATTTGTATGGAACCACAAAAGACCCCGAATAGCCAAAGAAGGCTTGAAAAAGAAAAGTAAAGCTGGAAGCATCACAATTCCAGATTTAAGTTATATTATAAAGGAATAGTGATCAAAACAATATGGTACTGTGCAAAAATAGACACACAGATCCACAGAACAGAACAGAAAACCGGGTAATGAACCCACAATTATATGATCAATTACTCTTCGACAAAGTAGGAAAGACAGTCTCTTCAATAAATGGTGTTGGGAAAACTGGTCAGCTACATGCAAAAGAATGAAACTGGGCCACTTTCTTACACCATACCCAAAAAATAAATTCAAAATGGATTAAAGACCTAAATGTGAGACCTGAAACCATAAAAATCCTAGAAGAGAACACAGGTAGTAGTTTCTTTGACATCGGCCACAGCAACTTTTTCTAGATATGTCTCCTGAGGCAAAATAAAAACAAAATAAAAAATAAACCATTGGGACTATATTAGAACAAAAACCTCATGCACAAAAAAGAAACAATCAACAAAACTAAAAGGTAACCTACAGAATGGGAGAAGATACTTGCAAATGACATATGTGATATAGGGTCAGTATTCAAAATATATAAAGAACTTATAAAACCCAACACCAAAAAATGAATAATCCAATTAAAAAATGGGCAGAAGACATAAATAGACATTTTTCCAAAGAAGATATACAGATGGCCAACAGACACATGAAAAGATGCTCAACATCACTCATCATCAGGGAAATGCAAATCAAAACTGCAATGAGTTATCATCTCACACCTGTCATAATGGCTAATATCAAAAATACAATAAATAATAGGTGTTGACAAGGACATGGAGGAAAGGGAACCCTCTTGTGCTGCTGGTGGGAATGCGAACTGATGCAGCCACTTTGGACAACAGTATGGACACTCCTCACAAAGTTAAGAATAGAACTCTCCTATGATCCAGCAATTGCACTACTAGGTATTTATCCAAAGAATACGAAAATAGTAATTCAAAGGGACACAAAGACCCCTATGCTTACAGCAGCATTATCTACAATAGCCAAATTATGGAAACAGCCCAAGTGTCCACTGATTGAGGAATGGATAAGGATGTGGTATACAATGGTATATTACTCAGCCATAAAAAAAAATAATGAAATCTTGCCATTTGCAACATGGGTGGAGCTGGAGTATTATGCTAAGTGAGATAAGTCAGTCTGAGCGACACAAATATCATATGACTTCACTCATATGTGGAATTTAAGAAACAAAACTAATCATCATAGTGGGAAAAAAGAGAAAGGCAAACCAAGAAACAGACTCTTAACTATAGAGAACAAACTGATGGTTACCAGAGGGGAGGTGGGTGGGGGGTGGGTTAAATAGGTGAGGGGATTAAAGAATGCAAGTATGATGAGTACTGGATATTGTACGTAAGTACTGAATAACTAAATTGTACAACTGAAACTAATATTACACTAGATGTTAACTAACTGGAATTTAAATAAAAACTTAAAAAAAAACATATGGTGGTAATACATGTATGTGTGGGGCCATCAAAATGCATGTACATTATGCCCACACCTGGAAAAAGAAATCCTCTTACTATTACATTAGTCAGTGTTTATCAAGCTTCAATCACCTAGAAACAACTTAAAAAAAAAAAAAAGAATCAAGGCTCTGTTTTCTCCAGCACCTATCTCTGAATGTAAAAACTATTCCTTATTTATAGTAGGATAAACTGTTATGAAGGAAATTACTGACATTTTTAATGGCTCCTTAAAAATTCAGAGAAACAGCTAGCTTTTAATTGTGTGCATAATTTAAAAATATGGAATATACAGGAACTCTTATTTTGTGTTTTGTAAGATAAGAAATGAAGCTGTTTCAGATTTTATGAAAAATCACATGCATAATATACTTTTCAGATTAAAATTAAAATGTCATGTTAATAGAATAATTCTGAGTTGTCAGAACTGAAAATCATCAGTCATGGTGTGGAAAAAAGTATTTCCAAATTTTGATCTTTAAGTGATTAGTAAAAAGCTAAATTCATACCATTTGATTGATTATAAAATATATTTCCCATTGAATACTTTCTTTTGAAGGTTATGAATTTCATTTTTAAATGGAAGATTAAACATTGAATTGTCAGTGTATGAATTATCACATGATTTTAAATTATACTACCATCAGAAAATAGCACATTACACATACAGATTTGGCATATCCTTTTCCAAAGAAATATTCAAAAAGAATGTGAGGTACATATACATATTCAGATAAGCTACTGTTTGCTACTAATTTTTACAATTGACTATCTCTACTAATTTAATCTCAGAAGTATATTTTTGTGAATATTCTGCTTGAGTGTAAATGAGAAACCATGAAGACTACTAAAATTATTGATTTATATCACTCATCAGCCTAATATTTAAATATACCTAAATTAATGTTACCCCGTACTAAGAAAATTGTACTTATGCAAGTTCACCTTGCAAATTTCCTTACTAAATTATTTCTTTAAAATGACCCTTGATTTATTCACCTTTATTTTTATGCAACTTAAATTTTAGGAAAATAATACTACTTCAATTATTTTAATCCCAAAATATTCAATAACATCTAATCAACATTTTCATTACTTCTTGTTTGATTTTCAAAGATAAAGTCTCTGTACTTTTAAATACTTGCTCAGGCTACTTTTTTATTATTATTATTAATCATCTTGTTTTATCTGCTCAGATAGGAATGGCTATTTGACACCCTAGGAAAGTTGTCTAAAAATCTAGAGCAGGGATAACTAGAAAAGGCATACTGAGGGAACACCAAAATTTTAGTTCCATTTAACATTTCATCAGAAAATATGAATTGATAAGCTTTAGAATCTTCACCCAAGACCAATGCTAACAAGAAAGTCAAAATGCAAGAGGGGGGATTTTTAATAGTCTAATGAATTATCCCGGTTTAAAAATGATTTCTATAGCTTGTCCTATAATTATGCTATAGATATTTACAATGCATATTATATTATCACCCCTAAAGAGCTTGTTACCAACTGTGTAGAAGCAAAGTTGCCAGACAAAATATAGACAATATTTGGGACATACTTATACTGAAAAGTTATTTGTTGTTTATTTGAAATTCATTTCACTGGGTATCCTGTATTTTTATTTGCTAAATCTGGGAATTTATGCAGAAGCCTAATTATAGGGCTACCAATTCATTTTTCCCTCACATTTAGATTGAAGAAACTCTTAATCTCTAAATGTTGCAAAAATATGTGTTCTTAGACAGGACCAGCTACACAATCTGCAGGATCCCTCTTTTTCAACAATTATTATTTCAAGATGGCACTAGTAGAGCATTAGACCAAGTGCCCATGAAGTCAGCCCTGTTCTTAGATCCCCAGACATTAGGACATATAAAAATCAAGTGTCCTTACATTACAGAGAAACATAGATTGGTTCATTTTTAACTGGGACACCAAATGTCTATAAAGGACCACACGGTAAATACTCTAGGCTTTGAGGGCCATACAGTTTCTGTCACAATATTAACTTTGCCATACGTAAACAGATGAACGTGGGTTGTGTTTCAATAAAACTTTATTTACAAAAACAGCTAATGGACCAATATTACTGACCCTATAGTTTGTTGACCCCTGGACTATACTATAAACACGAGCAAACCTGGGGTGCCTAGGTGGTCCCTCAGTTGAGCATACAACTCTTGGTTTTTGGCTCGGGTCATAGAATCGAGCCCCGTTTGCTGAGCAGGGAGTCTGCTTGAGATTCTCTCTCTTTCTCTCTCCCCCCACCTCCTTGCTCATGTGTATGTACTCTCTCTCAGATAAATAAATAAATCTTAAAAAAAATGAAAATGAGCAAAATTACCAGTTAGGTTTATTTAGATTGTACATAGATATACCCACTAAAGTACAAATTCATCTAGGGGGTTACAGTCATTTCCCTGGGACATTGTTTTTGCAAAAATATGTAACAGAATCTATTTTTTAGTATGTATCTTTAAATTAAATTCAGTCATCTAGCTCAACCAAACCACTGCCCCAATCTTCTAGGTCCTTTAAAATCAGGGAACGACTAAGGAGAAATGTAATATGTTTCCTTTCTCTTCTTCTTTTATTTTTTATTTACTTTCATATGCTTTTTTTCTTGGAATTAAATTTTAAAGTCAAAGGAAAGAGATGAAGAAAGGCATGGAGAGTGACCGTATGATCTTTTTTACTGTAGTAAAGGCTGCATGACAGGCCACGCTGAGCTGAAGATGAGACTGTTCCAATCTACATGCCTCAATGACTTTCTTGATGTTCCAAGAGTTTTCACATAATGCAAGCCCCCTGATAGTAAAAAGGTGAGGCAGTTGTTACTTCCACTTTAAAGATAAGGAAACTAAGACCCAAAGAGGAAAAATGTCTTAGAGTTAAATGTCAGAAAAGCCACACTTATGTTCCAATCTTCTGAGCTCTTGTATAACAGAAAGTACAGAAAGTAGAGCCATGATTCTTGTATTTGATGAACTAATAGTCAAATATGGACAAAAAAAATGAAACACGAAGACCCAATGAACAAAAACATACATTTAACTGATTTGGGTTATTCAGAAATCCATATACATAATCTAAGTACTCAGTGAAGTCAGAATAATTGATGGTGTTACGTAAAGCTTAGTTGCAGAAGTAATTGGAAGTTAGAGTATGGAAAAGCGTAGTTTTAAAACATCCTAGTGAAAAACATAAAATTTCTGAGTGACTGCCACAAAGATTTGGCTGATTGAGTATGTCTCAGTCATTTTGGTGGTGTATTTTCAAATTAATCCTTTCCCACTGAGTCTGAAAAGAAGTGGAAAGTTACCATCTTATCCAGTACACTGGGAAAATCTGTTTCTCATCCATTTGGTTTAGCACCTATCTGCAAGAGGCTACTTCTAGAGTAAAAACAGATTTTTCCCACCATTTCACTTTGACCTGATTTTCTTAACCCATCCATCTTTGTGGCAGGAATCAAAAAGAGATGCTTGATGCAGCTCTTAATCTCAAGGTACTGAATTCAAGCCCCACGTTGGAGTGGAGCATGCTTTAAGAAATAGATAAATAAATAATTATTTCAGTTGGATAACACTGAATATCTATCATAAGTATCAGTTCAATATGTTGAGGAAAATCATTTCAAGCTTGTTATTCTCAAAATAAAAATTGAATATATAGAAACAAAATTACATCACAAAAAGAACATTATTGATCACGACAAGCTCTTAGCACACATAAGCTCATTTGGGTCTAATAATTACCCTGTAAGGTAAACATTTCCCTGTTCATTTTAAAAAGATTTGAAAAGGGGCGCCTGGGTGGCTCAGTTGGTTAAGTGTCTGCCTTTGGCTCAGGTCATGATCCCAGGGTCCTGGGATAGAGCCCCGCTCCTGCTCAGTGGAGAGCCTGATTCTCCCTTTCCCTCTGCCTCTCTCCCCAGCTCCTGCTCTCTCACTCTCTGTCTCTCTCTCAAATAAAATCTTTTTTAAAAATAATAAAAAATAAAAGATTTGAAGAACTAAATCTCCTCTAAGAATCTGCCTTTGGGCATAAAAGTCTAGGTTGCCCCAATTTCCCCCCCCAACATTTTCCAAAACCGAAGTTGCTCTAATATGGTGAACTTCTCCAGTGACCTCAATTTTATAAAGAGTTTAGTTTTTCTGACTCACATAACAACTTCTTGTTGAGCATTTAAAAATGATAACAGGTGCATCATCTTGTTCAGGACAAACTGTAGGAATTCAAAACAGCTGCCTCTCTAAGGAGCATCCAAGACTTTTAAGAGTTCCTAATATGGGTTTTGTATCAAAATCAATTTGTAACTTCTCATGGGAAGAGAAGAAAAAGAGGAATGAGTGCTTATAGAGTTCTGAATAAATTCCAGATATTGTGCTAAACACTTGAAAAAGCTTCCTGTATATAATTCTCATACCCTCCTTTGACATAAAATGGACCTTGCTTCCAGAATGTTTATAAAAAATTATGAGTTTTAAAAGTTAGAAAAACAAAGGACACAAATGCAATAAATGTTTAAGAATGGAAATTAGTCATAAATATACATAAAGTGAACTTAAAGACAGCACTACTACAGGAATAAAATCTAACTGAACTTTATAAATTTATATTCATTTATATCACTCATTTCATTAACATTTTAAATAATAGTCCACAAATATAAGGCAAATATATTGATACTATTTCCTAACACCACTTGGAAATATTAGTTATGTTCTATTCTAGAAAACCAGTCACTTAGACGAGAGATGTTAAGTTTAAATTGTAAAGTTTAGCCTATGATCTTCAGGTTGGAAAAAAAGTTAATTTCATTACATTTACATTTACACAGATGCAGTCAAAATCATGTTCAATAACTCTACCACAGGAAAGATTCATTATAACACAGTTTCACAGAGCAGGTGTTGGTTCTGCCTCCTACCCAACACTTAACAACAAAATTCAACCCATTGGGGCGCCTGGGTGGCACAGCGGTTGGGCGTCTGCCTTGGGCTCGGGGCGTGGTCCCAGCATTCTGGGATTGAGCCCCACATCGGGCTCCTCTGCTGGGAGCCTGCTTCTTCGTCTCCCACTCCCCCTGCTTGTGTTCCCTTTCTCGCTGGCTGTCTCTGTCAAATAAATGGATGAAATCTTTAAAAAATAAAAAAAATCAACCCATTAAAAGTAAAAAAAAAAAAAAAAAAGAGATGCTTGGAGCCTCAGGGTATGGTATTGTGTCTCCCAAGGTATGTGGCTTCCTTTTGACTTATGCATTCTCACCTAATACCAAGATAAGACTTGGAGAGAAAAAGAAAATTAAAGGATTATTGGCCAAGGCTTTCCCTTTAAAACCAAAAAGAATATGTACAATGACTGTCCTCTCAACCATAATATGCACCAGAGTGAGGCTGACAGGTTTGATGAAAAGAAAATGAAACTTTAGAGTCATTGTACCTGGCTTAAATGCAGACTCCACAATGTACTAGCTATATGACCTTGAACTTGATCTGTGCTTCTATCTCCTTAAACATAAAATAAGAAAAATAACATCTCCATTGTAGTCATAAAGATAAGAAATGAATGTAAAGATTCTAATATGTATGTTCAATAGGTAGTCTTTTTTGCTATCATCTTTTGAGTATAGGCAATAATATTCTTACAAAAATATATTTCAAAGTTCAGAATAGATTATATTCAAAAATCTGTATTGAATTTTACATATAATATTACTTACAAAAGATGAAGTTTCTATTTTATGTCCTTATTAGGTATTTGGTTTTCACTTTAATTTCCTTTATAATATTTTAGGTACTTTTATCTAACCCATGAATATCTAGCCCAAATTCTTCAATAATAAACACTATATTAAAATAAATGGCTGAGGGCACCTGGGTGACTCAGTTGGTTAAGCGTCTGCTTTCCTTCCTGCTCAGCAGAGTCTGCTTCTCCTTCTGCCCCTGCCCCCGCTTGTGCACACACACTCTCTCTCTCTCATTTTCACAAAAATAAATAAATAAATAAATCTTTAAAATAAATGGCTGATATTCTGACAAACGTATTAACAAATAAAGAAAATTTGTTTTCTTTTCCAAGCAACTAAACGATGAATCAACTTTTTCCATTCACCATTTCCAAATCACCATATTCAGTTTCCTTATTAATATGGATTTTTGGGGCACATGGGTGTCTCAGTTGGTTAAGTGTCTGACTCTTGATTTCAGCTCAGGTCATAATCTCAGGGTCATGAGATTGAGCCCTGCATCAGGCTCTGTGCTGGGTGTGGAGCCTGCTTAAGATTCTCTTTTTTCCTCTCCCTCTACCCCTCCCCCATTGCTCATACTCTCTCTGTCTAAAAACACAATAATAATAATAAATAATATGGATTTTTTTTTTTTACTTAAGGATCCTAAAGTTAATTTTCTAGTTCTCAAAGATTATACCAGTATAAAAATACTATCATGTAAATTCAGGGGAAAATTACAATATTAAACTTAAATCAACAGTATCTGAGACCCTTTTAGGAAGTGTATCTCCTTGTAAGAAAAAATTTAGCCATCTTACATACTTGATAAAGTAGGCAGAACTTGTACACATTTTCTGCAAGAAGCCATGCAGCAACAGATTAGGAGGAAAGAGACGAGTTAAGAAAAAAATTATGCCAGATCCCCTTTTCTCTACCCTAATGCTTCAGTCATTTTCCAGATTATTTTCCAGACTGTTTGATAAATCATATTATTCCTATAATTTAAATGGTGGTGCCATTAGCTAAAATTGGGACACCAGAAAAAGGAGGGGACTCAAGAGTAAAGATGATAGATGCAGTGTTGAGTTTGAGGTGGTTGAAAACCTTAATTGTGAAGATACTTAGTCACTGATCATACATTCTGGTCTATTCTACACACAGCCACCAGAGGAACCTCGCTAAATCTTAGAGTATATCTCTTTACTGGTCAAAACCCCCAAGGCTCCAACCTCATTCAGAGTGAAATCCCAAGTCCTCAAGTGGTCTATTAGGTTACTCAATCTAGCACCATCAACAATTCTGAACCTGCGTTCTACTTTTCCTTGCCTCACTTATTCCATTCCAGCCACGCTCGCATGGTAGCTCCTCATAAACCTCAGGCACACTCTGACCTCAGGACCTTTGGACATGCTCTTCCCTCAGCCTAAAACTCTCTTCTCCCTGATACCCATGTGTCTTCTGCCCTGGCCTGCTTTAGCTCTTAACTCACACATCACATTCCCAGTGAGGTCTTCCCTGAATACCCTAGTTAAAATTGCTACCTGCCAATCCCAGTACTCTGAACCCCCCTTTCCTGCTTTCCTCAATCCATACCACTGTTCTCTATAAACTTAAAATGTATTTTGTTTGTTTGTTTATTGCCTGTCCTCTCCTACCCCTTCAACCTCCTCCTTGACTCATTAGAATGTAAGTTCCACAATGGCAGGGAATGTTGACTTTTGATTTACTGCTACATCTGAAACACTTAGAACACCACATTGAACATACTAGCAACTCAATAAATATTTGTTTCGTGATTAATGCTGCAATTCAGGAAAGAAGCCCAAATGGAAGCATTGGTTTAAGAGTCACATAAGTGAAGGCTGACATTAGCACATCCATTGTGCTACACAGATACACACTTTCCTAGATGTTTTTATAGCTCTTAGGTTATAGCTAAAGAAGCATAGAGCTATAGAGAAAGTCTGTATGAAAAAAGAGAAGCAAAGTGTTTAGGTATTTAAAAAAAAAAAAACCTTAGAAAAACAAAACCAACCATTTTGTGCTCCTTAATAATTTGTGAAAGTATTACACATTCATGAGAAATCATGTTTAATGAATGATAATATGAAACCAAAGAATGCACTGAGTTGTGCAAACCTATGCAGTAGCAAATATATGAAAGGTAAAGTTTCTTGAATTTGAGATGCCTTCAATTTCTAAAATAGATTTTGAAATATATTATTGCTCATTAACACTTACTTGATCTTATGCCTCTATTTAATTATGCATCAAATGAAGGGCAGTTTTAGTGTTTCAATTCACAATAGTTCTTAATAGCATCCTTCAGCATGAATAAGTGAACTGCCAGATGAGAAGCAACTCCAATAAAAACAGAGTCCTGCAGGAATTGTAAAGTGGCTTATGATGCTTCCAGTGAACATCAGAGAGGGACTATAAAGTACCACACAAAGTGTGTGTATGTGTTTTGTGATTCCTGGAAGACATGTTGGTAAGGCAATAAAATGTCAGCTACCAATTTAAAAGGCAGCTTTAGGAGGGATAATCAAAGAGCTAAGCTTCTTATTAAGTATCTTCGCCTTTTTTATTTTGAATTGCATCATGTGATCTCTTTGAGCCTGAGAAATTTTTTAAAAATTATACTGTGAGCAGTGCCTGGGTGTTCAGTCAGTTAAGCATCCAGCTCTGGATTTCAGCTCAGGTCATGATCTCAGGGTCCTGGGATTGAGCCCCGAGTCTGACTCCATGCTCAGCAGGGAGTCTGCTTGAGGATTTTCTCTCTCTCTCTCCTTCTGCCCCACCCCCTGCACACACTCTCCTCTCTCTCTCAAATAAATAAATAAATCTTTAAAAAATATATAATAAAAAATAAATAAAATTGTACTGTGAAATTTAGAAAGCTTCCCCATCCTTGAACATGGACAATAGTCACTATGTAACACTTTCTAGATCTCCTATTTAGGAATTTTAAACAATATATGGTCTAGATGTGCATTTTCCCTCCTCTCTATAAACATTAACATAGCTTTCTCCAGGAAATCTGCTTGACATTCTAAGTCATTACATACACCTAAAAATTAAAACTAGCATTTGCAACCAAATTCCTAAAAAATACAACTAAAATAAATTATGTCCAGTAGACTGTGTTGTTTGTCTCTTTTAATCCTGTGTATGTGTCATGATACTAACTATAAGAGCTCTTTATACAGCTTATATTCAAGTTGCTTTGAACACATTGATTTGCTGAATCCAACTGTTTACATGGTCCTATACTACAAATTACAGAACATATCCTAGCACAAGTGCTAACTCTTAGTAAGAGGAACATACCTCTATGTTTAATTATCTAGGCATGCAGGTCTAGCACTCAAGAGGGATGTCAGATAGACCCGTAAAATTGTATGTGAGTGAAGTTTAAAACCTTTGTCTCTAAAACCAATCTCACCATAAACTATAAACTTGGGCAAGTTCACTTAATTCCTTGTGGTCTAAATTCCTTATTTTCAATGAAAGGGTAAAATGGATGGTGTTTAAGAATCTAATTAAACCCTAAAAATATATTAGTCTAAATTATGTTTAGCTATTTTGTCTATAATTGGTTTATATGACCATAAGATTGGCAGAATATACACTCTTGGAATAAAAAGGCTGATATTCTTTCTTACTTTCCAGGCAGTTTAACAGGCAAGTGAGCACGTGCTTTTCCACATGATTGCCATTCCATTTAAATTTGAGACTCATTGTATAGTGATAGACATTCAAAAATAAAATGGATAATCTTAAAAGTCTAACTTTTAAAGAAAACAAAAATTTACGTCAAGAACATTGTTGCTTGCCTACATAGAACTTGTTCCCTGCTATAGCCTTTCTAAAACAACATCAGTTTTGGTTAAATAATTAAAAAGTGAGAGCTAACACTTCAATAGTGCTTACACTGTGTTCTTAATAGTTTATGTCTAATAACTTACTTAAACCTCACAGTATTTATAAAGTACTGTTACCACCCCCACTACAAATGAGACTCAGTTAGGTTGCTTACAGAGCAGGTAAACAAAAGAGGGGGGATATGAACACAGGCAGTGAGGATATCTGTGCTCTACCATTATACTCCCACACTCAGAGTGAGTGTTGGGGGAAGTTAATTCCCTAAAACTTCAAGAGGGTCTTCTCCAAGAGGGCCAATCACAATCATCTCTACCACCTTACCATCATCATTATATGGCATTCCTTGACAACCATGATGACCCAGGAGAGTGCACAACCTAAGTTGGACCAATCAGATTAAAAGGAAGAATATTTACTTCATAGTAGAAGGGAAGTTCTACTCCAAAACAAGAATGTATATACTGTCAATCACCACCTGCCAATCATGAAGGAAGCCAGTCTGGCGTCAAAGCCCAAACAAAGGAGAGAAGAGCCAAAAGAATCATGAATTTGTGAAGATGGAACCCCCAGTTTACTATACTCATAGCCTGCCCTGTCTCTCTATTTTCTTCTAAGTGGATAAGAAATTCCTTTCTTGTTTAAGCCAACTTGAATCAGGGCATCTCTTTCTTATACCTGAAGGCATCCTGACAAATACTGGTATAATTAAGCACCTTATTTACAAATTCTAAATTGTTAACAATCATAGTTTAATCTAACCTGTATTTTCCGTCTGCCTTGATCCCAAGACCTGTTGGAATCAACATTTATCTGAACTCCCACTTAATCCTGCTGCTGAGTCACTTCTTTTCCAGGACACTCATTCATTTGACAAATATTTATTGAATACTTACTCTGTCTCAGGCATTGTGAGGCTCTGGTTTAGTGAGATAAATGAGTCACAACCCATACCCTCACAAAATTAATGTCTAGGAAGTAAGACAACAAATTACCATAATATGCAGCAGTGCTATAATATATAAACACTGTGTGTGTGTGTGTGTGTGTGTGTGTGTGTGTGTGTGTGTGTGTGTGTGTGTGTGTGTGTGATTTAGGTGCTCTCAAAGCATAGGGAATGGAATCTCTAGGATGTTTTGGAGGACTTTGTGAATACTTCACAGACAAGGTAACATTTTATTTGGTTCTTGAAAGATGACTAGACTAGGAGTTTTACAGTAGAGAAAAGGCATTCTAGGCAGTGGGGAAAATCATGATCAGCATCCTGTAACTAAGAGAGTGTTGAGAATGTTTGAGACGGTGGGCAGCCCCAAGTGATAATGTGTTTCAGAAAAGTAAGGAAAGAGACAAGCTCTAAAACCGCAGGCCTGGTCAGTCTCGAAAGTCCCTCCGGTCTTTTGTTCTTGTACATGAAGTAGCTTAACACTTTTCTTCACTTCAGCCACCATTATCCTCTGTTGGGTTAATAGAGTTAAATAAAGGTCAAAGCTGTGTTTCTTTGGCTTTTCCAGTTCTCTATCTAAGACTAGAGACAAAAGCTCAAGAGATGTATTTAATCATCATTATGGTGTTTGTGTCACCCTGATGTTTGTAAAATCCTGTGGTTACTTTCTTAACAATCATAATTTCTCATTATGATTTCTCAAATGCTTCATTATTGCTTTACTAATCTTTCTAATCTCCTTCACAGTTAGTTTTGAGGTATTGGAAATTTGCTGGTTATTTAAGTTAAAATGTTAATTTATTAACTTCTTCCTGTAAAACCAACTCACAACTTCATATGAGATAACTGTATTCTAACCCAGTCAAGAGAACTTAACAAGAGAACTTGATACAGTTCTTTAAATTCTCAATTTGTCATTTAACATTTAAATAATATACCTTTTGAGCACCTACTAACACATTAGAAGCATGAGGAATTTTATGAAAATGCAGCCTAGAACTAAGTGGACATGAAATGACTAAATAATAAAATCTAAAATGGCTACAGTGAGAAAAAAAAATTTGATGATACCACAGAAGATTTTTCATAGAGCTCATGACTCCATTAAGGAAGAAACTTTCTCAGATCACATTCTACCAAGCAACTCCTCTTTCTCATCTAAACTGAGATTGGGACACAAGATCTCCTAATAGTGCAGGGCCAATCAGAAAGATTTACCCCATCATGAGAGGTAACAGAGAAGCAGACTGGTGACTCCCAAAGAGCAGTGATGCCATTGTTCCTGGAAAAAAAGAGCAGCTGGACTGTCGGTCTTATTAAATATTTCAAAGAAGAAAAAAACATAAATTTCACAGCATTGCAATGGTGAGAAGATAGAAGTGCTATCCATAAAAATACTATTGGAAATCTACATTTTGAATAAATTCAGAAAATTTAGATGGCTCTGAAATTGCTTTAAAGAGTAGAATTTAGTGAATGTGAAACTAATCTGAATTAACAAACCAAAATAAAGTAGGATAAGAAACCCGAATAGGTCCAAGAAAATTCCCTTTGCCATTTCAAACTCCAGCTTCTATCAGTATCCTAATGAGGAGAAACTGATAGTTAAAACAAGAATTTTATGTTATATATATAGTATGCTTTCAGATACAGGCAATGAAACAATAAATAGAACTTCATTTTTGTCACTTCAAAAAAACACCTGGATGTGAGCAGATTCTGGGATTCTGTTATTGGCTTAATGGCTTGATTATTTAAGGCCAGTGTCTCTGTGATTCTCCCATGCAGGGTCTTTCAGCATCACAAGATGGTTGCTATAACTCCAGATATCACACCCTTATCAGCTGCTAAAAGAAGTAGGGATGGACCAGTGCCCACCAAATTGGCCCCTGTTAACTTAGAATGTGAAATTTTCTCAGACATTCTCTCAGCAGACTTCCACTTCAGGGGAAGCATGTCACATGACCACCAATTCCAGCAAGAGGCTAGAAAGATAATTTTTAAAAACCTTTCCCAGGCACCACTGTGAGTGGAATAAGAGAGCAAAGAGAAGGGTTGGAAAGGACTTGAGGTCAATCACAACTGAGCTGCCGGCATATGCAGTTTGCAGGAAATGATCAGTGAATGGGATATACTTTTTTGGTCTATATAGTGGGCATGACCATTGCTAACAAATCTTTTTATTGCCTTGAATCCCATATTAAACAGTCTTTTCAAATATTTTAAAGACCGATTTCTAGACAGGTGAGCACTCTCATGACAACTGAGTCAAGATGCTTATCCCTAAGGGAACAGACCAGAAAAACCTCATGATTAGCTAATGATGCCTTAACAAAATCATTCCTGAACATGTGGCCTATACATGATTGAACCATATGAATGTTAAATAAAGATGTTAAGTGATTGTACTATAAAAACCTACATGTCTAAAAAGGGGGGAAATCACATGAAGTGAGGCTGGTCACAAGCACACAAATATAAGGCACCTAAAAATAATATCTATGACTATTTCTTATAAATTTGTCTTTGTTCAAAAGCAAAAAGATTGACTAAATGACCTTGCAAGGTCTTTCCACAGTAAATTGTTCAGCTAGACTCACAGGAATGCTGATCTTTACAAACTTTTGCAGGGTATTTAATACATGCAAAGAACTGTGATCATTGATTAGATAAATGTTTGTCTAGCCTATAGTTTTGAAGTAAACATTTCTCTCCAGTAACTACAGAGGCAAGTGGCTAATTTCAAAGGTGATCCTTGTACTGTACATGTGGTCATTTTAAGTACCCACAGCAGAAGTCTTAAAACATCCCAGACAGATAAGCTCTATTCTATTTCAAACATTGACAGAAGGAGATTCTAACAGCCTCTAGTTAAGTATATCATAAAAATAGCTCTTATTCCCATTGAACTATGCTTCTGCTATTAATATTGACTAAAAGTCTAGAGAGTTTTGGAATGAAAAAAATTAGAAAGAGGCAAAATTTACCCAACTTTGAAGTAAAAATTCAAGTTATCTCTGAAAATTTAAATTATGTCTAAATGTCATAGACGAGTCTTCTAGAATTCCCTGTCTTTAAATTTCTTCACTCTGGAATAGAGAAAGTACCAAAAAAAAAAAAAAAAAAAAAAAAAAAGAAGAAGAAGAAAGAAGTAAATCACAGAATTTCTGGAAACTTAGCCATTGCTATAAACAAGGCATGGACAATGTTTCCTGGGGCCTTAACAATGTACTAGTGTCAAGGAAACATGTTCTCAAAGAGCCAAGCTGATTAATTTCACCAATGGTCATGAGCCACAACACAGCCAGGGGACATGACAGATTGACTGTAGGAGAAAACCATTATTTTTCCTCTGTGACCAATGCTGTAAATGTTGGAATCATAGCTGGGAAGAAGTAAGCTCAATCATGCAGTTAAAGTGTTATTTTGAACCAATTGGCCAATAATTTTCTCAGTGAAATAAAACTTCAGGAAATAACCCATAAAAGTGAAGGAATTTCCCATCACAACAGATAGTTGCTTCCACAATCTTCAAACAAACCATTGAGGAAAGATAGCAATCTACATTCTCAATCTGAAACAAAACACCTTTTTTAAAAGGCTTAAAACAGGGCGCCTGGGTAGCTCAGTCCTTAAGTTTGTCTTGGCTCAGGTCCTGATCCCAGCCTTCTGGGATGGAGCCCGCCATCCCATCGGGCTCCCTGCTCAGCGGGAAGCCTGCTTCTCCCTCTCCCACTCCCCCTGTTTGTGCGCTCTCTCTCACTGCCTTTCCGTCAAGTAAATAAATAAAATCTTTAAAAAATAAAAAATAAAAGGCTTAAAATAAATACAGCATGCTCTTATAAATATTCTCAAAAAGTACCTAAACACTTGTCATGATCATGTTTATTCTTCAATAGAAGATAAACTAATCATCAAATGTAATTCCTTTGCAATGACATATCAGCAATATCACTAAAGTGACCAATCTGCTTAATCAGAGTAACACATTTTTTGATTCCTATTTTCTGAAGAAAAACAATGATAAAGATATTTTCATTTCTCAAAAAAAGAAAAGACTAAAATGGAGGCCTGGGTAGGATAGAAAGTGAGGTTTATGAAGAGTGAGGAATGGAAAAGCCCTTCTGGTTCCATATTGCCTGGGATTATTTCTGTTCTCCAGTTTACCAATAGCAATTCCCTGTGGTCTCCAAAATAAAAATAAATAAATAAATAAATGCACCTGCTTTTTTAATGTACAGAATTTTTAAAATGTATGTCCTGGTGTCAATGAGTGAAGAGTATTAATATGGAGGTTATCTGTGACATCTCTCATTCTTACTGATTTCTTCCTCAATGCACATGACCTTTTAAAAGAGGGTGATGAAGTAGAGGGAGACATTCTCAAGTGGAAGAGCTTCCTTTCTTTGTCAGTGCGTATATGCTGTCCCGATACATTTTCCATCCTGTCTGCTTTTATGCAGTGCCAGGCAGAGGACTTTGTTTCTAATGTATCTAATTCAAAATTACAATCTTATCTTGAATGACAAATTTTACATTGATTCTATTTTATTTTTTTAATTTAATTTTATTTAAATCTAATTAATTAACATATAGTATATTATTAGTTTCAGAGGTAGAGTTCAGGGATTCATCGATTGCGTACATCACCCAGTGCTCATTACATCACATGCTCTTCTTAATGCCCATCACCCAGTTACCCCATCCCCCCACCTCCCCTCCAGCAACTCTCAGTTTGTTTCCTTAAGGTCTCTTATGGTTTGTCTTCCTCTACTTTATTTTTCCTTCCCTATCCCTATGATCCTCTGTTTTCTTTTTTAAATTTCATATATGAGTGAAATCATATGATAATTTTCTTTCTCTAATTGACTGATTTCACTTAGCATAATACCCTCTAGTTCCATCCACGTCGCTGCAAATGGTAAGGCTTCATCCTTTTTGATGGCTGAGTAATATTTCTGTGTGTGTGTGTGTGTGTGTGTGTGTGTGTGTGTGTGTGTGTGTATTACATCTTCTTTATCCATTCATCTGTTGATGGACATCTGGGCTCTTTCTATAGTTTAGCTATTGTGATTTAAAAAATCAAGACTCTAATTTTTTCTGATTACAAATTCTAGAAAAGTTTATCAAAACCAAATTTTCTTTTTCTGTGGGAAGAAATGTGGGGGTTGCCTCTGTTTTGCCAAGTCCTCAAACATAAACTAAAACTTGCCTCTTGGATAATCCAGCACAGCCTTGGGGTTTAGAAATTGCATTTGTCTCATCTTAGATATCTCTTTGTCTTAATTTTCTCCCCAATGGAATATAGGTTAAGCATGGAGAATATATTTCCACTAAGCATTTACAGCATCAAACAATACCTGGCATGTACTTAATACTTAATATGTAATTATTCAATGAAAAGGTGTCAGAGAATGCAAAGAAAGAGAATAGAGAAGACAAATGGAAATGATGGAGGGAGAAGCATCAGACAGATACGTTATTACTGAATTAAGCATTTGTAGGCAATAGAGAAAAGTTTCTGCATTTATGAACTTCATGTATGGCACATCCACTAACGCCAAGACATTTTCCTCATTCTTCCCCCAAAATCATTTTTAACATATTTTGTATAATAAAATTAACAATGGCTTTTGTCTCTACAATCAACTAATCTCATTTAAAGATAGATTGAACCAATACCTTTACCACAGTGCATGAATGTGTCAGTAGTTTGCACATCCTCTCCGGAGAAGAGTGGAAATACACGTTTAACCAAAATCAGCCTATTTACTTTAATTGCCCACAGTCAAAAAACTTGTTGAGTTAATTACAATGAGAAAATTATAGCTGTAAAGTCATGTTATAAGTTTCCATTTTTTAAAATGCTCCTGTTTTGAAACTGGCCAAAATTATCAACATTATGTTTCTGTTTTGCTTATTCTGAGAACTCAGAGTTCCATTAAAATTAGAGAAAAGTCCTTTCAGACTTTCATAGAAACAGGGTTATATTGCAAAAAGAACAAGTATTTTGATTTGTTTAATAAGTAGCTAGATTTTTTTTTCTGAGAAAATAGCCATACAACGGTATACTAAAATCACACTTATTTTCAAATATATGTCATTGAGTATCTGGAACTTTAAATATTACATTCCATTTTTAATGGTTGGCACTAGGTCTCTTATAACAGGTGACTAGCCATTCCTTTGCCTTTCTTACAAATGTCATTTCTCACTGTATGCTTTTAAAGAAGTTAATGTAGAAAACATAGGATACTAACATGAATATTTCCTCTACTCTACATGACCAAGAAATTGGCATTTTTTTAGTCCCTAAGAATAATTTATTTGCTTATGATTTGCTCTCATTTAAAAAAGTATAGTTGAAAGAAGCAATCCTCAGTTAATTAAGGAATCAATTTAAATGGGGTTGGGTTATGATAAATAAATATAATAAATTAAAGCTTAATTTCTATTAAAAAGGACAAATACTGAATCTATATACCATAGCCACTGCCAGTGAATTTCCGAGGAGCTCTTCTTGAGTCTCACAGAATACTTGAAACATTACAAAATCTTCCTTTGGGGCCATGTGATCCATCTATCGCCTTCCCCTTTTCTTCCTCATTATAGTCTTCCACTGATTCAGCAATAACCTCATACTTGGATCACAGTCTCCTCTTAATCCCTACCATCTTGCTTGATGAATTCAATCCCCATGTGGTTTACCAGTCCAACAGCCTTGCTTCACAGTTCTCACTCCTTCTCAGTTCCATTTACTGGCCACCTCCACTTCAGTTCAGGCATCTGCATCTTAGGCTTTATATAACCCAGAACTGCCCCATTTTTGAAATATTAAACTCCAGTGTCAAATTCATTGAATCACATCCTCTTTATATTTCCAGTTTCTTCATACACACTCCATCTTCTTCTCTGCCCTTTAATCTCACCATTTGGTTCCAATTCATCAGTCCACTCCTATTTATTCTCTCTCTTTTCTATGACTAATGTAAGTATCATTTTGAGTACACTCTTACCAAACCTCTTAACTTCCATTCTCACAAGCAATTCATCATACATACCAGGCATAACTTCAGGCCTGGATTTATTCAGCTGTCTATTCATTTCTCTTCTATGCCTAGACCCATAAGGCCTACTAGAGAGAAGGCAGAATGCATGCAAAAGGACAGAATACCTAATCATGAAGATGAATGGTATAAAAAATTCATGAATTCCAGCTTCAACTGGACCCTCAAAATTGTTCTGCCATCCTAGTTCATTTCCTTGTTCTTTGTCCCACAATAGTTATATGGCATCATCCCAGGTCCTCTATTACCTACTTTATCATTTTTAAGAAATAACCGTAATTCCTTACTTCATAGAGAAAACAAAGCCACAATTTGCCTCCTCCCAACACTAATTTATTTTTAAGCAATTCAATATTTTCTCATTCATTTTTGTGCCAGTAAAAGAGCTCTCTTTTATATCCCATTCTCTCTCTCTTACTTCCCATATCCTCAAATACCTCTTCCCATTAATTAGCATCCTCCTGCCCAACTGGATCGTTAACCCCTTCTAAGCTGGCTTCCCTCCTCTCTGTCTATAATTATGTCCAAGTCTCTCATATCTAATAATAAAATGGAACAAAATCCTTATTAAACAAAATCTTTATTAATCTATTTCTCTGGACACCATGTTGCTTTTTCTTTTTTTCTTCATACTTATACCAGTAGAAACAGAGGTCTATGTTTGTTGCCTTTCCCTCCTCACCTTACATTTATTCATCTATCCAATGCAATCCGCCTTCTATATCCTCCAATGCCACCAAATCTGCTTCAGTCTGGGTCAACATTGATTCTAAATTTTAGAAATCAAATGGAAACTTTTCAATCAGCACCTTACCTAGCCCTCCTGAAATATGAACTACTGCACCCTTTTTGAAATTGATCTCTTGCTCCCTTTAACTCTTCCAAGTCTTTGCTCAAAGGTCATCTTCTTATCTACCTACCCAGACTACCCAATTTAAAATTGCAACACTGGGGACGCCTGGGTGGCTCAGTCAGTTAAGCGTCTGCTTTGGGCTCAGACCATGATCCCAGCATCCTGGGATGGAGTCCCGCATAGGGCTCCTTGCTCAGAGGAGAGTCTGCTTCTCCCTCTCCCTCTGCCTGCCGCTCCCCTTGCTTGTGTTTGTGCTTGCTCTCTCTCTGTCAAACAAATAAAATCTTTTTAAAAAATAAAATAAAATAAAATTGCAACAATGACTCTTACACACAGTCTCTCATATCCTGCTGTATTATATTTTATTGTATTTATCATCTTTAACAAAATGTGGAATTTCCTTATTTACTATATTTTTGTCTGTCTCTCCTGAGTAGCAAATAAGTTTATCTGCTGTGTTCACTGATTTATCTCAACATCTCACACAAAGTAATAGCTCAAAAGATATTTGTTAAAGGAACGGATCTGTTATTTTCTAGGACAACAGTCTCTCTTGGGTTTTCTCTTGACTCTTGGCTTTTTTTTTTTTCTCCATTTCCTTTGCAATCTCCTCTATACTTCCTTAACTTTTAGTCTCCCCCAAGTTTTCATGCTTTTTCAGAGAGGTCTCAGCCACTGTAATGGTTTGAACTATCTCCTTCATGTTAGCTACTAAATACCTATAAGTCTTTCTCCTTAATTCCAGACCCATATATCTAACTTCTTCCTAAACATCTATACTTGGAGGTTCCACAGAGAATCCAAATTCTCTCCCAATGGTCTTCTTGTCTTCCAACTAACTATAGCTATTCACTCACATGGTTGTAACCTAGATCTATATTTATATGCCTTCCATAAAGTACCTTTCCTAAGTTCAGTACAATATTTTATCTAAAACTTCCTGATGGAGGTGAATGTTACTGTGGATGTGAAAAATGAATCTATATTTTATGTAACCAGGAAGGATTTAAAAAACATCACGAGATTTATAGTTCTAATAGGGTGAAAGTGAGATATTTACAGATAGACCAAGAAAGCCTTAGCTTTCAGCACTCAGTGACATTTTTTCTATAATTTTGAATAATCATTAGGTAAATAATGACTTGTTCTACTGAATTTTCTCTTATAAACACATAAAGATAAAATTAAAAGCCATTAACCTCCAAGTCATTTGCATGTATAAATGAAAACTATCAGCTAACAGTCATTATCTAATAAAATTAACCAAATGATCAGAATTCAGAGATAAACCATACAATTATAACTAAGCAGTACTATCTCCAGATGCCAGAGTGTGCCATGGGCAAAACATGCACTATTTTAAAGAAATTTTTAGTATGTATTGCACGTACAGTGTGGAATTCTGGAAAAAACAGTGAAGTTAGAAAATGACAACCTGGATTCCATTTTTACTTCTATTATGTATTACTTGTTTGGCTTCAAGAAAGTTAATAGTTGTAAGCACATATTGAACACTTACTAACTGCCATTCACTCTTCTAATAGTTTTCCATTTTGTAATCATCACAATAACCCTATAAAACAGGCACTATCATGTTCCTCAGTTTCTAGATGAAGGAACTAAAGAATGGAAAAGTAAAGTTACTCAAGATCACAGTTTGTAGTTAGCAGTCATTTTTCAAACCCAGGTTGTTTGTCTCAAGTAATATATATATGAATAGCCATGCTAACACATTTTTCATGACTCAGAAAAATATACCATTTGTTAATGTTTTTGTGCACTGCAAACTAAATATTAAGATATCGGCTAATTCTAAGAGCTACCTGAATACAGAACTAGATCTAGCTCATTGTTCTTCATATAATAATAGTTTCAACACCAATTCATCACCTTAAGATGGGCCATCTCTTTAGAATGTGCTATTGGTTCACAGACTATTTAAAATCATTTGCTGGTACAAAATGGAATGTGAGCTTTCTTTTTTGTAACAAGAGCTGAATTTGTCTTTTGAGGTGTCAAACCTTAGCTCAGTGAGGAACTTTAACTGCCCCATGCCATTTTCATGCCTTTCTCTGGTTCTATTTGATCCAACAAATACTATTTTGGAGCACAATATGTGAAGGCAAGGGGTTAACAAAATCTTTCCCCTTTCTTAGAATTTGACATTCAACTCATTTTCCAAATTAGTTCCCCTGGCAACCTGATAAAGGAGGTATGTCAGCTCCATTAGTAGGTAACATTGCTCATGGTAAAAATAATTTCTGCAGGGTTAATTGCATCTGGAACGGTAAAAACTATAAACGAATGATAAATACTTCATGGGGATACCACAGTTTTAGAGTCTTATAACTGGGCATACCTACTCTAGAAGCCCTGCCTCCGGATTGCTATAAGAGATACTGGCTCCTGTGGTATGTGAAGCTTTTAAGCCAGAGGATCTTTCAAAACTGCTCCATCTGAGAATTATCCTCTCAAACCTGAGATGTCCCCTGGGGAACCAAAAAGTATAGCTCTTGGACTGCCATACAGACATCAGCATGGACTGATGTGAGGGCTAGTCCCAGGAATAGCAGTCCCTGATGCAGTCCTGGACAACTGGGGTTCCTGCGCCATGTCCTTCTAAGCAACTCTGATGCCACATGTCAGTTATGGTAATCTTGTGGGTCTGATTATTTAATAGAACCTAAAAAAAGACTCTGTGGCTTGGCTTCTAGAGTTTAGAGTGATAGTAGATAACAGAACAGTACATAAATAATTAATAAACACACCAGGAAGATGTTTCTGGTTGCCCTTTTTAATATACCTCATGACTGAGCTCATATTGTGTACTTCATCTAGTACAAAAACCATATGCTGTAGAAATATATGTCTGGCATATAGAACTAAAGAATGTTTTGTTGGATGGATGGATGGATGGATGGATGGATGGATGGATGGATGGATGGATAAATGGCGAATGATTAAAAGGTTCTCACCAGTATAGTCAGTGAAGGAAGCTGGAGCCTCCGTTATCAAGTCTCATTTGATCCTTACTCAGCTTTCTGGTTGTCCCAGCTCTGCCCTCTCCTTGATTTTGAATCAAGTTACCAATCTTCTGCCTGACATCTTGTGCTGGGTAACTTCCATTTGCATCTCCAGATCTCCTCTCTAACTTTCTCCAATCTTCTCTGTGTTCAAGAGGCTGACCAACATGGAACTCATCAACAGACTGCCTTGCCTTCCAGCTGCCTCTTGAGCCACAGAAGGGCACCATAGAAGATTGGAGGAAGGGTGGGGCAGGAGGTTGGGATATTTGTTCCTTGAGCACCCTCCTTGTGGGGTGAATGGGGTGACTGTAAAGGTCATAGCTACTGTATTATGGCCCTCCCACATAATGTCATCTCCAAATTTTAGGAAAAACTGTCCCCTTACCCCTGTAGACTTCTGGGTGGTAATAGCTTCCTGTTGTTACTTAGAGATAGAAATCACACTATCCCTTGTTATTTCTCTATAACCCAACCAATGTTTAAATTAGTCCCTTTATTAAATGCTCCCCAAATTACCAATTGTACAGAATTCTGACTGAAAGACCTTTGCCTCTGCTAATTTTCAAATCTCTTGTAATATAGTTTCCTCTCCTAATATGTCTACTTGATTTGGCCACCAAATATGACCTACCTTCAGTGCTCCTACTTCTCCAAACTTCATCTAATCTAGGTAGAATTACCTCTAACTTTTAATGTTTACTTACCCTATCCCCATGACTTTGCTATATTTCCCCTTGTCCAAACTGAAGCCCTTATAGATGTTACCAATTATATATTGATATTACAAATAGTCTGGGATAAATTTTTGTTTTGGAGATGTAGCAGGATGTAGTTGAAAGAGCAAAGCCTTTCGGTCTGAACAGATGAGGATTTGTGTTTCAATTCTAGTATTTTACTGATGCCTGAGCAAGTCAACAAAACTATCTGACTTTCCATTTCTTCTGCAAATTAGGAAGAAAAAGACCTATTCCACAAGGTTTTAATAAACACTAATAATGATATACGTTGATGTTTGGCATATAATATGTACTGGAAATAATGTGATATATTATATTATTATTGATAACATAGTTAACACTTAAGAGCTATTATGAAGCATATTCCAACTAAGGGATCATTTCCAAAGGTCCATTCAACTGTATCGAGAGATTTAAAAGTGCTACATAGCTATAGAAATCTTCCACTGCTTAATTTTCTCATATCAACTCACAATATCAAATAATCACAATTATGATTGTTGCTTAAAAATAAAAGTAAATATAATATTGTTTCTAGTTGTTGCAGATATAAACAGCAAAAAAGTTGTGTGTTCAAGACTTTTATTTTTTGCTTGTAAAAACATGAAAAATGTTTTTTAATTTTGAAATTTGAAGTTAACAAGAAAATGTCATATTAATTCCATCTTCCCCCTATCGGTGCAACATATTATGACAGTCTTCATGGTATATGATTTTCCTTTAGCATTAAAGCTATCTTTTTGTTAAGTTGCCAAGATATTTGGCATAGTTACCAGTCCAAATTAAGAATATGGTCTTTCAAAGTGCAAACATTGACAAAGTAAAAAACTTTCCTAGGCAAATGAGTTTCGCACCACACAAGAACAAGAAGAGACAACATACTTCTGTTTCCTTTCTCAGCGTGCATTAGAAAAATCTTCAAATAGACCTACTAACTGAACAGCCTTGAAGTCAGAATAGCTGGTAGGTTGTGAGCCGTGATTTTTAAGGCTGTCACACAGGACTTTTTAAATCCTCAGCCCATTTTTCCAACCCCTGTCAGTGATGTCTGAAACTCCTTTGGTAATAGTCTATCATCTATCATTTGAAATAGGTTTAAAATGTAAAAAGTTATTAAACTTAAATTGAGAGTTACATTTGCTTTTAATTTTTTCCTGATTCTGATAAAGAGTTACAGCAAGGAAAGAACTGAAAGGTTGGAAAGGAAGAAGCTGGCAACACTGAAGACAAACATCATCTAATTCATATTTGTGCCTAAGGCTGGCCCTGCAACTAGCTCTTTGAGATTCTAATGAAATGCCTTAATATGCCCTTTTCTGCTAAAATATGTGTCCTTTCTTGTTTTCTGATGGCCCTGAAATTTATATAGAGATTCTGAACCTGTTCAGAAGCATTCCTTCACCCAAAAGCCTACAAAAAAAAAAAAAAAAAACCAGTTATGAAGTACATGGATTCAAAGTCCTTATTAAACCCAAAGGCAGCCTGCCAGGGTATGGAACGCATGGGTGGTCCCCTTGAGAATCCACTGACATAACTTGAAATGCATTGGCTTTGGTGACAGAGAGGAACCCAATTAAGTTTTTCATTTCATTTTGTTTTGTTTCTGGCACATGGGCACTGAAGAATAGATGTTAAGAACTAGAGAATGCTTCCGTTCTCATTCAACCCCTTAGGATATGTGGAGCACAAACTGACAGATGCATTAGAGACGGAAACTGCAGAAACTATTTTCAATAGTTTTTAGGAGGTAGGGAGCTGGGAGCTCCCATGGTATGAAATAATATAACACATTAATAAGATTTTGGTTTCTGGAGTCAGTCCCTGGGTTCAAAGGTTGACCTACCACTTAATAGCTGTATGACCTTGGGCAAGTTATTTAATGATGAGTGCTACAGTTTTCTCATCTATAAAATGGAGGTAATAATCTCTACTTCACAATATTGTTGTGAGGTTTCAAGGATTGATACATGCAAATGGTTAGAACAGTAACTAGCAATCATGACAAACATTTGACTGTTATGATTTGGTCCCATTTGTATTCACAGGCTGATGATGTCAGAGACATTTGGAAATAGAGGTTAAGGGACATCTTCTAAACCAAAAAGACATTTCCTCCTTTCTCTACTATCCCAAGACAATTGGAGTAGCAACTGGCACATAACATGTAAATATTCATTCATATCTTGTAAAATAAAAATAATAACAGAATAGGATTATGTATTTGATCCCTGGATGATGAATGTGTATTAATAATAATATCTTGGTGAATCTTAAATGAATCAGGATTTTGAGAAGCTTCATTCTGTTTGCAACTCTGAAATTCACTTAATCTTCTTTAGCTTTGAATTGATTACTAAATCTGCATCTATATAATCAGGCCTAGACAGTGCAAAATATTAAAAACACAACAATGTAAAAGATAGTATGTGTTCTCCCAAAATGACAAGCTTTTTCATTTCAACCCTGATCAAATCCATCTTTGATTGAATGGGTATATATTTGTGTACTGTATTTTCTTTTATATCAGAGTTCAGGTTTATTTGAGGAGCCAAGGTTTTTGGATCACTTTGGTCTCCAAAACAAGCTTCTATGGTGAGTAGATGAAACAAATTAACAGGTATGTAATTCAAATGTAAATGTATGCAATCATTTGGAAATGGATTGATAGCTACAAAATAAATGTCCTGAATGAAAAAGCTTATAGTATTTATTGTTTTAGTGTAGATTTTCCCCAAATGCTTTAATTTGCTTCTGCAAAAACAAAATTGCCCCCTTTAATTTTTAGATAAGTAAACAAAAGACAAATTCTAAGCAAGCCTCTGAATCAAAAGCCACATAAATGTAATTATTCCATCATATCCTTTTCCTTCTTCCCAATATCTCAAGCCATCCCAACATCTTCATTCTCATGAGCTACCTCTTTCCCTTAAGGAAGAGCCAGCCACTTGAAGGTCTTGGGATACTTCTTGCTTTGAGGCTTACAGGACTAATCTCATCATGTCTTCACCTTCCCTTTCCCCTCCACCATTATCAGAAGTCCTAGCCTGAAGAATTATCCATTCTTTCAGGAAGGTTGACCCCCATACTGCTCTGGGCATGCCCTAATTTGTTCCCACTCTCCTGTACCCTTCCATCTTACCCTTTGGAATTTAAAGTCTTTATCAGCAAACTCCCCCACCTGTGTCCTCAAATTACTTTTTACCTTCTTCTTATAACCAACAGCTGATTTCCCTTTACAATGCTTTCAAGTGGTAGCTATGGTTTGTTTCACATCCCACATATCTCAGATATTTCAAGTAGAGTTCATTTGTTGCTCTCCAATGCCTTCTCCAAAGAGTTTATCTTTCAAATCCTAAATCATGTGAAACTGTTTCATTAGAGTTTAACACTCATTCCTTTTTGATGCCATGAATTCACCCCTTAGTGACTCTTTTATTTGTTAATGACCTTAACACCTGACTTTGTCTTTTCTTTCTTCTACTATCTTAGCATTGATCCTTCAACATCCAACAAATATGCTGGCCTCTCAGTTCCTTAGCCACCTTGATCTGATTATTTTTTTTTCCAATTTCACATGGTTCTACTTGCAAGTTTTAAACATCATTGATAATTGCACCACCTTCAAATCTCAATTTCAAAATACCTGCTTTGCATCCAAATCATTCATCTAGTAATCCATACCAGTGCTTTACATCCTCACTAGGGATCTCCAATCCACTCCCCTTACCACTTTTCATTTCCAACTCCCGACTCCAAACAATCCTGCTTCCTTCTTTATTCAGCATCTCATCCATGGTCTAGCACTGTAACTGCTCTCTGATAGATTGGATTTGGGGTGCAAAAAAAGAGGGAAGAATCAACCATGACTCCAAGGTTACAGAAGAATGGAGTTGCTATTTACTAAAATGGGGTAAGCACTTCCTTCATGATATCTGCATGGAGAAACCCTGGCCCTTGTTAAAAACAACTACCCAATTATTCTTGCCAGAACCGGGAGAAAACCCTAACCGTAATGATTACTCTCACTTCAAATTTGAGTTCACATTTCTTAGCATTGCTACGAATAATCCATGGTTCTTTCCTCAGAAATGCAAATCCCATGATCATAAATGACTGTTTCATTCCTCCTTCTTGCTGTCCTGAAATCTTCAAAAACCCCTTCTCCTCCACTGTAACCTTACATCATAATTCAAAATGTTTTCTTCTTCATCTTTCCATTATTAATACTTACTCTCTCTGTCTTTTGGTCCACTGTATTGCAAGTAGTGTTGCTGCTCAGATCTTTGCCAACCAACTCTTTCTCTTACGCTCTAGCACTTGCTCTAATAACTCATTTTCTCAAAGTCTTTCCTATAGCAAGTTCTCACATTCTGCTAAATCATTGTCACCAGCATATGGATGAGTCTACATCACTTATCTTAAAAAAGAGAATAAAAGTTTCTGTTGAAGGGGGCCTGGGTGGCTCAGTCAGTTGAGTGTCCAATTCTTGGTTTCAGTTCAAGTTGTGATCTCAGGGTCATGCATACACTTTGCGTTGGGCTCTGTGCTGAGTGTGGAGTCTTCTTCAGATTCTCTCTCCCTCTTCCTCTGCCCCTCCTGCTCACTCTCTCTCACTTGCTCTCTCTCTCTCTCAAATAAATAAATCTAAAAAAAAAAAAAAACCAGCTTCTCTCGAACCCATGTCCCATTCAAGCTATATCCCATTCCTCTGTTTCTTTTCACAACAAACTCCTTTAAAGTCTACATTTGTTGTTTTCAAATTCCTTTTTTTCTCCTTTCTTGAATCCATTCTAGTTAGCCTTTTGCCCTTACCACCCACTGAAACAGATTTTGTCAAATTTTAATGACTTCCATGTTGCCAGATCCAATGATAAGATTTCAGAACCCAAACATTCTTGATCTCCTGGTCTCATAGCTAACCATTCTCTCCTTTTAGAAAGAATTTCTCATTTAGTCTCTGAGTTCTCTGCCTACTTGGTCTCTCCTCAGTCTCAACATCTCCTGACCTCCAAATGTTGAAGTGCCCAGACTTCAGTCCCCAGATCTTTTCTCTCCTCCTTTCCTTCCCTAAATTATCTCATTTTGTCTCTTTGACTATCATCTAATTCTGACCACTCCCAAATTTATATCTATAGTTAGGATTTCTCCACTGAAGCCCAGTGTGTGTGTGTGTGTGTGTGTGTGTGTGTGTGTGTGTGTGTGTATACACTCCATATCACCACTTATATGTCTAATAGATGTCTCAAAATTAAAATGCCCAGAAATGAATACTTGTTTTTCTCCTAAAAACCTGTCTGTCCTGAGGTCTTCCTCCATTTCCATAGATATCAATTCTATCCTTCCAAAAGCTTGCAGCCATCATTGATTCTCCTCTTTTACTTTAACACCCCAAATCCAATCTTTCAGCAAATCCTATCTGCTCTGCTTTCATTATATATCCAGAATTCAATCACCTACTATCATCCTCACTACTACCATCCTGATCTAAAACACCAATATTTCAAGGCTAAATGATCAAAATAGCCCCCTAATGAGTCTCTTTCCCTCAGTTCTTGCCTCTCTGGGGACTATATACAACACAACAACTGAGGAGATGTTGTTTAAAAAGATGAATTCCTCAGGGCGCCTGGGTGGCTCAGTCAGTTAGGCATCGGACTCTTGATTTCAGCTCAGGTTATGATCTCAGGATCATGAGATCAAGCCCCATGTCAGACTCTGCACTAGGAATGGAGCCTGCTTAAGATTCTCTCCCTCCCTTTCCCTCTGCCCCTCCTGTCCTTGCTTGTGCTCTCTCTCTCTCCCTCTTAAAAAAAAAAAAAAAAACTCAATCCCTCTGTTCAAAATCCACCATTGGCTTCTCACCCAGAGTAAAAAGCAAATTCCTTACAACGGTTCACAACATCCTATATCATTTGGTGCCCTGCCTCTCTTGGAATCATCTGCTATCATTCCTCCAACCCCAGTTCATTCCACACTGATCTCCCTGCTGGGCCTCTAATAAGACCAACATACACCTGCTTCATGGCAGGTGAAGGAACAAGCAAGGAAATTTGCTGTTCCCTCTACCTGAAACTCCTTTTCCTAGATATCCACATGTCTAGAACCCTCATTTTTTTCAAACCTCTGGTCAAATGTCACCTTATTAAAATGGCCTTCCATGACCATACTTTTAAAATACTTGTTTTTCTTCTAAAAACCTATCTGTCCTGAGGTCTTCCACTTTCAGCACTTCCCCCCACTTATGTTTGTATATTTATCCACAGACATTAGCAATATCTAACACACTAGAGTACATATTTACTTATTTGTTGTTTGTCTCTCTCAATTATGTCAGCTCTTTGAACATGAGTTTCTATTTTCTTTTTTTCTGCTTTCCCAACATGTCGAACAGTGGCTAGAATATAGGATGTGCTCAGGAAAAATTTATTGAAATGCATTCATTGAAATAACATGGTTAAAATAAAACTATTCACACACACACACACACACACACGCGCACACACACACACACACACACACATTACTCCCTACACCAAATTTTTGCCATCTCTCTAAATAGCTGCATGATCCCCTCAATTGCCCAAGTGGAAAACCTAAGTGTCCTCCTCAGTCCTGCGTCTTCCCTTCATACGCCACATACAATTCTTCAGAAGTCATGCCCACTCCACTACAAAATAGATCCTAAATCAGGTCACTTTCACTCTGTCTTTACTGCCACAGCTCTATTCCAAAACTTTAGAATCTTTCACCTGAACCATTCCAATAGCCTCCTACTTGCTCTCCGTCTGCAGTTTTGACATCACACAGCAGCCAAAGTGATCCTTCTAAAGCATAAATCAGAGCGCACAACTCCCCCATCTCCCTGGCTCCCATTACAACTGGAATGAAATCTAAAATCCTTACCACAGCCCACAGGCTCTACATTAACGGCCTCTGGCTGCCTCTCAGGCCTCACGTCTCTCCATCCTCTATTGCTTACTATAATCCAGTCCAGCTGTCCTTCTTTCTTTCTCTTGAACAAGCAAAGCTCATCACCATTGCTTATTTGCTTTTGAAGTTCCCTCTTCCTTGAAATACTCTTTCCCCAGGTCTTCATATGGCTGCCTCTATCTCACAATTCAGGTCTTAATTAAAGCATTATATCCTCCCAGAGGCCATCTCTGATTGTTCTCACTAGCCACTGATCCATCCCTACCCTTTACTATATATTGCCCCATTTTTAAATGCTTTATAGGAATTACCAGTATGTGAATGAATAAATGAATGAATGAACTACATATAATTGTCTCCTCCACACTCTCACCCCCAGTAGAATGTAAAATCTTTAAGGGACATGACTATTTCTATGCTGTTCTCCATTATGTGCCCAGTGTCTAGAATAGTGCATGGTATATAGTATAATATGTACAGTAATGATTTGATTACTTACTTCATAATGTCTACCAACATTTATTAAATGGCCACAGTGCACCTTTCTATGTTCAAAATATAAAGGCTAGGGGTGCCTGGGTGGCTTAGTTGGTTAAGCATCTGACTCTTGGTTTCGGCCCAGGTCATAATCTCAGGTTGTGGGATCAAGCCCCTCATTGGGTTTGGTACTCAGGGCAGAGTCTACTTGTCCCTCTCTCTCTCTCTGCTCCTCACCCCGCTCAGGCACACTCTCTCACTAAAATAAATAAATAAAATCTTTAAAATATATATATGAAGGCTACACAAAGGTAAAAGTAATTCCTATACTCTGAGATAAAAAGTAAACAAATTATTGCAATGTAATGCCATATTCTCTTGTGTTCCTCTCCAGGCTTCCTAAACATAAACTACATATACCATTAGAACCCGCCAGTCTACGAGAGTGAGCTATTAGGCTATATTGTGAGTACATTGCGTCATTATGACATATGCCTGAACACCTTAATGTATTTGGTTCTTGTCATTTTAACAAATTCAAATTTCTCTTTGCTAGCCTCACCACTTTAAATCTCTTCTTACACTTAATTCAAATTGTATCTTCTAAAATCTTCCCCTTTTATCACCATGACTACCTCATTACACTTCTTAAGTTCTTCCTCTAAATTCCTAGGTTTTAATAATTCAATTCAGAAAGTGCTTGAGTGCCTGTGAGCATACTGAGTCTGTACATTTTGTCTTAGCATTCAAGACCCCACATCTCTATATCTACTCTCTCACCTCAATGCAGCCCACATCATTTATTAATTCAATATTATTTTTTCCTCCCTTTGTCTACTGCCATTTGGAGAGCACCTCCACGTCAAATACTATATGCCTTGTTCCCACAGTCACCCAAACCCAGCCACAGTCAGATTAACAATAAATTCCTAGATAACAAAATACAGAATATAAGAAACTAATTAAGCCTCATACTAATACACAAAATTCAATATTTGTCGTCAGTTCTTAAAGTCATATAATATTTGAAGTTCCTGTATAATAGCAGTGAAAATATTTAATAAGAAAATTCTGATTAAAACACATTTCTATGACGAGCTGGCCTAAATTTTAAAAATTTTAAAGTCATTTATTTTTTGAAGTAAAATATGTTATCCCGAGACTATTTTCTAAATAACTGCATATTATAATTCAAAGACTATTAAGAGTATTTTGAAAATATAATATCAATTTATAAGAGAGAGTTTACAATTTCAAATAAGAAAAAATGTAGATATTAACTTAAAAACCTTAATTTTTTTCAAAAAAAATAAAAAGTATTTTTAAAGTATACATGAATCAATTTATTGTGGCATCCATTTAGGCATGGAAATTGAATGCAAAATTCTAATATTTCTAATTTCAACTAGAAATTTGGGAGCTTACTGTTCAAAATTTGCTCAGCATTCTGGCACATGACATGAAGAGATTAATTTGATTTCAGGCACTCCACATTTTAGTATAATCTTAGGTGATAAATTTCACTTACTCTTTGCCTGAAACAGAAAATAATGAAGGAAAGTGAGAGATGAACAAACAGTGAATACTAATTGTGAAATGTGCAGATCACCATTATAAATTTAATAATTACTATCAAAAATTTCAGAAGGCAAAATATTGTCATAGTGTAGTGTAACTAGAATTTTGTGTGCAGAAGAATATGAAAACTAATTTAAAATTTCTAGAATCCAGATAGTTGTAAAACACATGAAATTTAGAAGGGAAAGCCAGGTCCTAGGAAGTCCCAGAGCTTATATTCTTTGACTCCTACTGATAAAACGGTAGAAGATAAATCAAATGCCTTTTGTTTACCTTTGCCATTAAGATAAAAATGACATTTATAGGGGCGCCTGGGTGGCACAGCAGTTAAGCGTCTGCCTTCTGCTCAGGGCGTGATCCCGGTGTTCTCGGATTGAGCCCCACATCAGGCTCTTCTGCTATGAGCCTGCTTCTTCCTCTCCCACTCCCCCTGCTTGTGTTCCCTCTCTCGCTGGCTGTCTCTATCTCTGTCGAATGAATAAATAAATAAAATCTTTAAAAAAAAATGACATTTATATTTAACTCCTTTGAACCACCTCTTGTACCATTTAGGATACACTATTATAATTAAGAATTAAAATTTTAATTGACATAAAATCAATGGGTAGTGAAATGCACAAATCTTAAATGTACAATTTTATGATTTCTGATACATATATACACCCTGCAGCCACTAACCCCATAAAAACATCAAACATATCTATCATCCTAGAAGATCCCTGTGTCACTTCTAGACCATCCTCACACCCCATAAGCAACCAGTGTTGAATTCTATTGCCATAGATTCGTTTTGCCTGTTCTTGCACTTTATAAAATGCAATCACGCAGCATCAAATCATGTGTGCCTGGTTGATTTTTCTCAGAATGATGTTTTTAAGTTCATGTATGTTGCACCATAGATCACCATTTAATTCTTTTCTATTAATGGGTATTATTTCTCTGAATGAATATATCACAATTGATTTATTTGTTCACCTGTTGTTGAAATTTGGGAGGTGTTTCCAGGTTGGGGCAATTATAAATAAAATTGCTATGAACATTCAAGTACAAGTCTTTTTGTGGAAAGACATTTCTCTTGGGTAAGTAAACATCTAGGAGTGGAATTACAGGGTCATAGGTAGGCATATGTTAACTTTTTAAGAAAAACCAAAGCTGGGTACCTGGGTGGCTCAGTCAGTTAAGCATCCCACTCTTGGTTTTGGCTCAGGTCATGATCTCAGGGGCATGATAGTGAGCCCAAAATGGGGCTCTATGCTCAGCGAGGAGTCTGCTTTGGATTCTCTCCCTCTTTCTCTCTCTCTGCCCCTCCTTCACTCACTCGTGTACACACACTCTCTCTCTCAAATAATAAACAAATCTTATAAAGAAGAAGCAGAAGCAGAAGAAGAAGAAAAAGAAATGAAAAGAAAAGAAAAGATGAAAGGAAAGGAAAGGAAAGGAAAGGAAAGGAAGGGAAAGGAAAGGAAAGGAAAGAAAGGAAAAAGAAAAAAGAAAAAGAAAAAGAAACTGCCAAACTGCTTTCTGGAGTAGTTGTACCATTTTGTCCTCTTTAGCAATAGGTGAAAGTCTAGTTGCTCCACATATCACCATTTGGTAGAGGGGACATCCTAGTGGGTAAAATATGGTATTTCATTGTGGTTTTAATTTGCATTTCTCTGATGACTAATAATGTTGATGACTTTCAAGTGCTTTTTGGCCCTTCCTATGTCTTCTTTTGTTAAGTATCTGTTCAAATCTTTTGCCCAATTTCTTCAATTGGCTCATTTGTCATTTTACTATTGATCCATAGGAATTTTTTTAAAATATATTCTGGGATGGATAAAGAATATGTGGTATATACATACAATGGAATATTACTCAGCCATTAAAAGGAATGAAATCTTGCCATTTGCAACATCATGGATGCAGCTCGAGTGTATTACGCTGTGAAGTAAGTCAGTCAGAGAAAGACAAATACCTATGATTTCACTGATATGTGGAATTTAAGAAAGAAAACAGGGAAGGGGAAAAAAAGAAAAGAAAAGAAAAAAGAGAGAGGGAAACAAACCATAAGAGACTCTTAAAGATAGAGAACAAACTGAGGGTTGATGGAGGGAGGTGGGTGGGGATGGGCTAGATGGGTAATAGGTATTAGGAGGGCATTTGTTATGATGAGCACTAGGTGTTGTATGTAAGTGATGAATCACTGAATACTACTCCTGAAACCAATATTGCACTGTATGTTAACTAATTAGATTTTAAATAAAAAATCTGAAAAGAAAAAAAAAAAATATATATATATATATATTCTGGGAACCAAAGCAATCTACAGATTCAATGCAATCCCTACTGAAATACCAACAGCATTTTTCACAGAACTATAAGAAATAATACTAAAAGTTGTATGGAACCACAAAAGACCCCAAACAGCCAAAGCAATCTTGAGAAAAAAGCCAGAGATACCACAATACTAGATTTCAAGATGTAGCACAAAGCTATAGTAATCAAAACAAGCACAAAAACAAGCACAAAAGTAGACACGTAGATCAACAGAACAGAATAGAGCCCAGAAATAAACCCATACATACATGGTCAATTAACATTTGACAAGGAAAGAGTATACAATGGGGAAAAAACAGTGTCTTCAACAAATGATGTTGGGAAAACTGGACAGCTACATGCAAAAGAATGAAACTGTACCACTTTCTAACACAATACACAAAAATAAACTCAAAGTGAACTGAGGACCTATATGTGAGACCTGAAATCATAAACATCCTCACCCTATAAGAGAACATAGGCAGTAATTTCTCTGACACTGGCCATAGCAACATATTTTCTAGATAGGTCTCCTAAGAAAAGGGAAATAAAATGAAAAACAAACTACTGGGGCAAAATAGAAAGCTTTTGCACAGCAGAGAAAATCAACAAAACAAAAAGGCCATCTACTGAATGGGTGAAGATATTTGCAAATATATAACCAATAAAGGGGTTAATATTGCAAATGATATAACCAATAAAGGGGTTAATATTCAAAATATATAAAGAACTCACACAACTCAACATCAAAAAAACCAATGAACCAAACAAACAATCGCATTAATAAATGGGCAGTAGACTTGAAAAGACATTTCTCCAAAGAAAACATACAGATGGCCAACAGACACATGAAAAGACGCTTAACATCAATAATCATCAGAGAAATGCAAATCAAAACCATGAGATATCACCTTACACCTGTCAGAATGGGTAGAATAGAAAAGACAAGAAATAACAAGTGTTGGCAAACATGTGGAGAAAAAGGAACTTCACACATGGTTGGTGGGAAGGTAAATTGGTGCAGCCCCTGTGGAAAATAGTATGGAGGTTCTTCAAAAAATTAAAAATAGAAATGCCATATGATCCAATAATTCCACTATTGGATATTTACTCAAAGAAAACAAAAACACCAATGTGAAAAGAGATATACACCCCTATGTTTATTGCAGCATTATTTAAAATAGCCAGAATGTGGAAACACACACACACACACACACACACACACACACACACACACACGAATACTATGCAGCCATAAAAAAGGATGAGATCTTGCCATTTGCAACAATACAGCTGGAACTAGAGGGTACTATGCTAAGTGAAGTCAGACTGAGAAAGACAAATGCCATATAATATTACCTATATGGAATGAAATCTAAAAACAGAACAAATGAATAAACAAATAAAAAGCAGAATCAGACCTATAAATAGAGAAAACAAATTGATGCTTGACAGAGGAAAGGGGGTGAAGGGATGGGCAAAATGGGTGAAGGGGAGTAGGAGATCCAAGCTTGGAGTTATGGAATGGAAAAGTCACTAGAATGAAAGGTACACCATAGGGAATATAGTCAATGGTATTGTAGTAGTGTTGTATGGTGACAGATGACACTTTTGGCGAGCTTAGCATAACAAAACATATAGAGAAGCTGAATCACTATATTGCATAATGTATGTTTCTGAGAACACGTTCATTAGATTCTATATTCAAATATTTAACTCCAGTATATGGCTTACTTTTTCTTCTTCCTAGCACTGTTTTTGAACAAGAGGAATTTACCCTCTTATTTTTATCATATGTTTTAAAGATTTTATTTATTTATTTATTTGAGAGAGAGAAAGTGAGAGAGAGAGAGAGAGAGAGAGAGAGAGAGAGAAGGAGCAGTAGGAGGGGCAGAGAGAGAAGCAGACTCCCTGCTGAGCAGGGAGCCTGATGTGGGACTCGATCCCAGAACCCTGGGATCATGACCTGAACCGAAGGCAGACACAACTGACTGAGCCACCCAGGCGCCTGATCATACTTTTTTATTTAATAGTTAATGGTTTCTGGTTCCAAAGAAGTTTCACATACCCTAAAGTGTAAAATATATTTTTTTTATTTTTTCTAGAAGTTTTATGCCTTTAGCTTATATATTTAAGTCTCTAATCCAACTTAATTTCTGTATAGTATGAAATAGAGCTTGAACTTTATTTTTTCCACACATTTATATTAATTATTAAATTTTAAGTTAAAGATTTTGGGTGAGAAACATAAAAACACAATATACCTAATCAGCACTTAAAAAATTATTTCTTTTAGTTTGCCACTTTTCTTTTTATTATTGTTGATGTTGTTTTCAACGTAGCTTGTGTCTATACAAGAATAGTCCAAACAGAAGTGGGCTAAAATGGGCAAACCACTCCTGCCATTTGCTTCTGTCTCAATTCCACCTTTTCTGAGGATATTTGCTGGATGGTTCAACCTTAGGAGGTCTCACGCATCCTGGGGCCAAACATTCAAATTGCATCACCTGCTACTCTTGTGAAATGCACTAATATTAGCAAATGATTTGATCTTTTACCTAGAAATTCACTTTAGCAGCCATCCACAAAATGTGCACTTGCCCTCCTGGATAGTGGGTCTATAGCAGCCCTCTTTTAAATAAATATATCACAATATTATTTTGCAGGGCTTTAAAAAATTCTACAAAATAAAATATCCAAGTGAAAACTAACATTTTAACATATCTAATTATGGAATCGTCATTATTCTATTGAAATGTTTTTAAGTCTACAATTTCTATTTAATATAGGGTACACATCAGCATTCTTGCTTTAGGGAAACCACAAGCTCCATTGTAATAAAAGGAAAAATAAAAGCTGTGTGATGCAGAATTTAATCTAGCCCAGGGCCTAATAAAAGAAAGGCAATCATTCTGAGCAGTTAATAAAGCCAAGATATAAGCTGCACCTATTAGCAAAATCCAAAAAATTCTCAAAATAACAGTTCACATTTCATACTTTTCTAAAGTCCTATCAATAAAATCAACCAAGGGAAAATAGTAAATGTGTTTCATTTGTACTTTTATAACATAGATATTAACTGGTTCATGGTCAAAAGGTTGATAAAATATTTTAGGAGAAGCCAATACAATCTGTAGTTGTGTTATGATGTCCAGAGAATTTGACTTCTTACCAAGAGTCACCAAGTCTGACTCTCCTAACAATCAGATATTAATACTGTTTGAAAGTTTTTGTCTTCATCATATTTGACTTTCATAAAGCACTAAAGTATTTCAAAATACAGAGCTAATTTATCATTTTTGTGGTTTTTACATGAAACTCAAATACTTGGGGGTGCCTGGGTGGCTCAGTCGTTGAGCGTCTGCCTTCGGCTCAGGGCATGATCCGGCGTTATGGGATCGAGCCCCACATCAGGCTCCTCTGCTGGAAGCCTGCTTCTTTCTCTCCCACTCCCCCTGCTTGTGTTCCCTCTCTCGCTGGCTGTCTCTCTCTGTCAAATAAATAAATGAAATCTTAAAAAAAAATGTGTTAAAAAAAAACTCAAATACTTGGTGCAAAGTGTTACATTCAAAGAAACAAAATGCAGCAACCAAAGGTAATTTAAGAGTAATTGTCAAAAACTAAAGATGTACTATATGTTGGCTAAATAAACATTTAAAAAAAAGTTCCAATTGAAAACCTCTTCAGGGTATGGGATGCCAACTTACTAGTGTTTCCATTTACTTAATTTGATATGTTATTCTCCAAGCATTTGTGTTTTTAAATAAATAATTTTTTAATTCTTAAAAAAAAAGTAATTCTAACTCCTACGTGTAACTCTTGAAAAATATTAAAGGAAATCTAATTTATAAACCATTTCTTTAAAGTTGTATTCTTTTCCTCATTCCTATTGATTTCCAAATTTCCCCACTCCCACTTTCAACTCTCTTCCCTAAATTTCCTTCCATCTGTCTCTTGATGAGACTTTCCCTTTCCTTTCCCTCTTCCTTTCTATCCCTTGCTATTGTCTTTTTCTCTCAAGACAGTACCCATTTGTGCTTTTATTGTTCAGCCTCTAAAGATTATGCCAATCTGCATAGTAAATTGGTTAGACAGAACAGAGAAAAGCATGTCTCTTCATGCATTAATAATTTCTGTCCCTGTTACATACATATCACCCTCTCCAGGAAGTCTCAAGATACTGTAAGGTACCCAGCATTCCAGCGCACCCCCAGCTAGTGGTTATCTCTCAATCAAACTTGACAGAAAGACTGAGGTTAAGCAACTTTCTCAATTAAATCACAGATAATAAGGAATTTGGTTTAGGGCTTTGTCTCCCAAATTAAAACATTTTTTGAGTGAACACCAAGCTTCTTTAAGGTTTAACATGGACAAACTCACCTTATTCATCTTCAAAACTGTTTTCACTGGCATTATAAACCGTCCCCACTTTATGAAAACAAAGGATCTTGATTAAAACAAAGAAAACTAAACCTATGATAATAATTTTGTGCAGTCACTGGGTGAACATGCACCAGTTTTTTTTTCCACAGGATAAATATGGTTTATTCTGATCGTGGGGGATTCTCAAAGAAGCACTTCTAATTACACTACCTGATAAATAAGCAGAAATGTAAAAATCCTTACCCCCCACCCCGTAACTACTTAGGGAATAAGATTCTACCAAATTTTGTGCAACATATAGGACTACTAGGTGTTCCATTGTTAGAATATAAAAGAGAATATAAAGAAGGTTACAACTTAAAATAATATACATCATCTTTCAGGTAAAATAAAAGTGAAATCTATGACAAGAAAATTATATAGTCTACTTCTAATGAGTGATTCCATGTATTTAATTCTACATGGTCCATACTGGGAACATCACACTAAAATCACATTATATCAAATGCTGAAAACCCAAAGAACATTAAATACCACAAAAAGTTTCACCATTTTATGAAAGACTACTATGGTGTTACATCTGTCTAGGCCTAAAAGATCCTAAAGTCAAATATGATTTTACTACCTCTTGAAAAGATGCATGATTTAGAAAGGTAAAATCAATAATATGGGCTCTAGTTTTCAAAGTGTAAAGATATAGGAATTTTGAGTTTTAATTAAAAAGCCACCTCCTTTAGGAAACTTCCCATGATAAGGGTAGAACATATTTTGTCTTACTTAATTTCAATGATCTTAGCACTTTATTCTTATTTGATCTGGTGATTAAATATAGCTAGTATATTTGGCTTCAAAGTCAAGCAAGCCTATAAGCTATTTATGTATAGCTTTTCAATAAGTCTTTAACATTGAGGGGTGCCTGGGTGGCTCATTTGATTAAGCATCTGACTCTTAATTTTGGCTCAGGTCATGATCTCAGGGTTGGAGATCGAACCTTACATTGGGCTCTGTGCTGGGCATGGAGTCTGCTTAAGATTCCCTCTCTCCCTCACCCTCTGCCCCTCCTACCCTTGCTTGCTCGCTCACATTCTCTCTCTCTCAAAATATAAAATAAAAACATAAGTATGTAACATTGAAAATATACTTTTGATCTTTACTATCATTAAATCGTTTTTAACTATAAGTCTGAGAAATGAGAACATGTCTGTAGAAGTAGTATGGCCTACATTAAAATTGTTTGTTAGGGCTTTCCTCTATTTTGTTGAGTTTATTTAGTTAATTCATATTTATATCATTTCCTTTTTCCATGATCAGTGGTCTTCTATTCCTCAAAATTACCAAGCAATGTTTCTATATTTTCCTAGTACTTACCTCTATTATCCTATCCCCTACCCCCTAGCTATTAAACTAATTTCACTCCTTTCAAACTGTATGCCCTTTCCAACCAACTCTAAATTCTTAGAAAATAATTTCATCCCCTCATTCACAGAGAATACAGAATCTGTCTGTACTAGTCAGGGTACAGTCTAAACTGCTGTAACAAAGAGACTCTAAAACCCAGTACTTAAATAAGATAGATGCTTATTTTCTTCTGACATAACATACAAAGGCAGATAGGCAAGCAGTCTAGGCTTTGCACAGTAGGATAGCCAGGATCCCAAACAGACAGGTTGGCTCATGCCCTCACATGATGAAAACATGTGGTTTTCATCTTTGTATCCAAGACTGGTTGCCATTTTAGTCAGTTCCCAGTCAGGTGGAAGGAGAAAGGGTAATCCTGAGTAAGCCACTTAGTGTACCTTTCCTAAAAGATATACACATCATCCCATTCCTATCCCATTAGCCCAAACATAGTCACATAACCACATTACCTGCAAGGGAGACCATTGCAAGGGAGGTTCTATTACTAATAAGAATAAAAGAAAATTAATACCAGAGGACAATTTAGCAGTCCCCATCAAAACAGTAGATAGAAAATTTTTCAAATTATTTCTGTATATCATAGCTCTAACCTTAACCATAAACCACAAAACATACCTGGATCCACACCCTTATTCTTATTCCCTTTGGTTAGTTGAGGACTTATTCAACCTCCTTTCATCTTGAACCTATCTTTATCTCATTTTCCAGGAGCCTTCCTCTGTCATTTATTCTCCTTCTCTTGTAGCTTCAAATATACCATGTCTACTGGCTTGGGAGCTTTAAAGTCAGCATAGTGGAAATATTTACACCATAGAAATGGGCAAATGGCACAAATCTGAAGTTTTGTTCCTCTAAAGAGCCAGTTTTTAAACTTTTGTTAGCACAACATCATCTTCAATTCATTCTTTGCATACCAGTCAGAGACTTCTTAACCCACAAGGTGAATCATGATCATGTGATCAACTTCTCCAATATCATAAATCTGGGTAGTTGTCTCTTTCATGTGCTCTTAAAAAGCCTTGAACATTTTCATCCTACCACTTATCGCACTGTGTTGCAATAACCTGTTTACTTGTTTTATCCCGCTATTAGACTGTTTAAAGATAGAAAGTATTTCTCTCGTGTATTCCCAGCACCTAAAACAACCCTAACACAGAATTAATGCTTAAAAACTGTCTGTGGGATAAATGAATGAAATAACAAATAAATGTTTTTTCCCCAAAATATATGCTAACCTCCACATTAGTCCTTTTTTTTTTGACAATTGTGGTTTTATTTTTTAATAATTTTTTATTATGTTATGTTAGTCACCATACAGTATATCCTTAGTTTTTGATGTAGTGTTCCTTGATTCATTGTTTCCACATTACTCCTTTTAAGCAATATCCCTGTTACCCTTTACTCTGTTTATGAACCATACATAATCTACATGGATAGAATACAGTTAATCTATCCATCCCAATCACACTTTTTAAACAGCAGCAATAAACTTGACTAGGCTTTTAAATATTAGAAATAGCTACTCTCATCAAAGTCACTGAAAATGTTCTCTTGCGTTTTATTTGCTCACATTGTACAAAGTTTGGCTTGGAATAGAACTGCAGCCTCAGCCTCCACCTTACAAAAGCCTTCTGTGAAAGAAAGTAGTTTTTGACAGCTAGCTTCTGTAGCTGGAGGATTTCCACAAAAAAATCTGAATATGCTGCTGTTCCTTAAAATAAAACCCTCTCCCTCATTCATGTAAATTATGTTGCTTGAGAAGGATTATTTCCACAGATGAGTACAGAATAATTAATGTAATGTACAAATCCCCTCTCTAACTAGAATTTTGACATAATCTACTTCCAAATTCCATCCCTCAGGAAATTTAGCACAAGTTCAGTATCTTTTTCTGTATATAAATGACACCGCCCTCAAAAAAAAGTGTTTTCTTTGTAATAGCTTATCTCAGTATCTTAGAGCCTTTTTTTTGTCAAGTGGTAGTAGTCTAATTTCATTTTATCTCATATTCAAATACTTTAACTATCTCTCAACCTCTATTTAAATTAGATGACTTTCATTAATATTGTCTACTCAAATATTAAATAATTTTTTAAAACAGAAATATACTGGCCATCTACTGTGTGCCTGGCCCTCTTTTAGGCATTGAAAAACCAGAAATAAAAAGCTAATACAAGATTCCTCCCCTTGGGGAGTTTATATTATAGTAAGGTAGAAAGACAGTAAACATAAAAACAAATAAACCATATACTTTCAATGAAGAGTAAATGTTCTAAGGAAAAGAAAGACCATGTGAAGGAACAGCAAATGTGTCAGGTGAGGGAATAGGCAGGACAGGGTGGGCTATCTGACACAGGATAATCAGACAAGGGTTTCCTGAAAGAATGACATATAAACTCTGATGGGAAAAAGATATCCTAGCGTACAGTGAAGGGGAAAGGATCCCAAAAAGAGGGAATACAGCAGCAAACTCAAATACCCGGAGGTGCATAGGAAAGTAGTGTGTTTGACTGACAGAAAGTCAGTAATGATCAGAGAACAGTGATTTTAAATCACATGGTCTCCCACCATATTTAATTTTATTTTCTTTAAGAGAATACATACTCATAATGTTAATCATAAGCTTATCAAGCTACCAACATAAAGTCTCTATGCACAGAATTGGGAGTAGGTGGCCACTGGCACATTGTTGTATTTCGAAGATACAGATATAAATCACTTCAAGAGCGTAAATTAAATAATTAGCAATACTAAAGCATAACTTAAAAATTAGGAGATGATGAGTCTTGAGTCTTTATTACCTTTTTCTTTAATAGTATTTAATTGTGAGCTTATACATTTTGATTTTTAATAATGGCTATGTTTAATAACTGGGTGACAAAACTCCTTAGCATTTGACAACTGGTTCCTGCAAGCTGGTGCCTGCCAGCTCCAGCACACCACCAAGGCATGCTCTCTGTGAGTGACGGCTCTCTAATCTGTCCAGAAACCTAAAAGGATCTATGGAAATATTTAATTTCTAATTTCATATCCTGCTCCCTCTGCCAAATGGCTTCTCCCATTTCCCCCACACTCACCTGAAAACAAACAAAAAATAAAATAAAAAAGGAAAAACTGCTTTGTAGATATATCATTTGTAGCGTATCCTGGAAAATAAACTGAGGGTTTCTTTTTTTAATTTTTTATGATTTCTCACATATTCACGTTAAGGTTGAAAGCCAGGGCTCTAGAATTCCATATTAGCTCTTAGCAGTGAAAAACTAATAAAATTGCTTTAGGGCAACCATATAACAAACTTAAACTTAATACTAAGATTACTAAGATGCTCTTTAATGTGCCTAAGCTTTGAGATAAAAACTGATGATTATGTGCCTGCATGTCTAAGTAGAGGTAACTTTTTTAAGTGCTAAGTTCCTTTTGCAAAAGCAAAATACACAAGAATGAGGTACTAAATAACCAGGATTACCATGTTCCAAGTTGATAAATAAAAGAACATTGTTAGAACTGTAGCACACTAAACACTGACTTATCATATACTTTTATTCTTTTTCTATTCTTAGCCACATCATCATTATCACCCATCTAAATTTCATTTTAACAAATGGCTTACCAAACGTTAAAAATTTTCACTGTCGTGCTCGCTTTGGCAGGACATATACTAAAATTAGAACGACAGAGATTAACATGGCCCCTGAGCAAGGATGACACGCAAATTCATGAAGCATTCCATATTTTTTTTTAAAAATTTTTTTCACTGTCTGTTGGAGGCCTAGAACAGATGTTACTATTTATTTTGAAGAGGAAACAAACAAACATACACAAATGACCAGTAATAGTACTCCTAAAGATGCAAAAAATTAAAACAGTTTACAGATTGGCTCTCTAGTATAAGGAAGAGTTTAAATAATAAGAATAAATTACATTAAATACATATAAAATTCATTGTGCATATATATGAAATGTGAAAGTATAAAATCATAATGGTTTTTAAATATGTACTTCAGTTATAAGCAAAGTGTACAAATTACAAAAGATCATGGGCTTACACAGGGACAACTGCAAAATGGTTTTCTTTAACAATAATTTGTCTACACCACTATTTTTGCATATTTTACACATATCGAAAGACAGATGTACAATTTTACATGGAGAATTGTTTTAAATGAGCTGTACATAGTATCATAAAACCTAAGCTAATAGGCAAATTGGCCTCAAGGCCTTACTAACAAATGTGGCTTTCAAGAACACCAAAAGAAATGGCCTGGATACTAATTAAATAGAACTGACTATAATTCACTAACTCTTTAGTGTGGTACTACATTTGGTATCAGAATAAGGATTGCCTTTGGCTATAGAGTTTACTCGAAACCATGGACAGAGTGGACTGCTCATCTTTCACCTAGCTTATTACACATCAGATGGAGCATTTAGTTATGTGTGGCTTAAGGAACAGATTATGTTCTAAATCACAAGGACTTGGTTACTGAAGAGCAAGAGTGAGTTAGTTATATGTGGTCTAGGAATCCATATGAGTTAGAGGTTTTGCAATATATGAAAACCTATAATAAAAAAATAAATAAAATCTACTAAAATTATTGGAAATGTTAGCAATATTTTTAAAAGTGAAGAAATATTATGATTAAAAAATAAAACAGCCACCATAACCAAGTACTCAGTGTTAAAATCCTAATAATATAACATATTGATATTATATAACTCCCTGATAGAATGCACCAGAAAGGGCATTCTTCCTCCAAATTCATAACCTTAATCGAATCATAAGAAAACATCAGACAAGCCCAAATTGAAGAATGTTCTACAGAATACTTGACCATTATTCATTCAAAGTATGAAAGTCACAAGGAACTGGTATAGGTTGGAGGTAAGGAGACATACATGGTAAGTAAATGCAAGTAGGATCCTGCACTGGACTTGGAACAGAAAAGGACATTAGTGGAAAAACAGGAAATTGGTTAAGTCTGTAGTTTGTTAATAGTGATGGATCACTGTTAATTTCTTTGTTTTGTTCATTCTTCAATGGCTATGTAAAGCGTTAACTGTAGGGAAGCTGAGTAAAGACTACATATGGAAACTACTGTCTTTGCAAATCTCTTATAAATCTAACATGATATCAAAATTACATGTTTAAAAAACACATGAATTTACAATACATAAATAAAGAGAAAAATAGTAATTACATATTTTATCACCAAACAAACCAAACATTTGATTGTTGATTTGCTGTTGATTTGATTTGTCATTTTCTCTTTTTCTGTCTTCCTTTCCTTTTCTTTATAGTAAAACCTCTGAACACTCATCTTTGGTAAGGCTGAGCAACACTGAGAAGGGCACTCATTCTGCAACCTGAGTGCCTAGCTTAGAGTCTCTCTCTACCACTTACTGTGTGATTGGGGTAAACTACACCTAAAAAATAAAATTTAAATTTAAAAACTAAATTAAATAAATTAATTTCTTGTGCCCAGTTTCCTTACTGTACAAACAGGAAAAATAATATCTGCCACATACAGTTGCTGTAAGAATAAATGAATTAATATATGCAAAGCACTTAGAAGAGTGCGTGCATAAAGTGAGCACCATTTGACAGAAGTTTGGAGGCAGAGTGACAGCTCCCACTCTAGAAGGCAAAGTGGGGTAACTCTTTCCCTCCGTTTACTCTCTTGCTATAATGGAGCTGACATCACTGGAAGATGGCTCTAGTTGATCAGATACTGGTGATGGAAATTTTTGACTCCTGAAAGTATAATGTGTGAAGGGGCAGCATTAGCAGAATCAAGCAAACAAAAAGTTCCCAGCACTCCAGACAAACTCTCTCAGATTGAAATCAGGCTGTGTTCTCAGCTGCCTACCTCTTTTTTGCTAGCCCCCCTAACTCCAGTGCTCCTGCTGCTCTGTGAGCCATCGTATGCCCTTCTAACAAATTGCCTTGCTGCTCAAGTTTGTAAATGTTGGGTTCCCTTATTTGTGGCCAACCACAAACATGCTGTGTGTATGCCCTGATGTTGTTATCCAAAGTCTGTGAGAAGTGTCCCTGAGTCTTCTTCTGAAAACGCTGTCCTCAGATTACACTTTGACTGAAAAGGAACAAAGTTTCTTGAGTTGGTGTTTGAGACAATAAGTTAAAGGGAAAGGAAACCCTATTGGAATGTAGGCTCATTGAGAAAGGACGCACAGGCGTTTCACCATATCCCAATTGCCCATCATGCAAGTTCTCTCCAGGTCCAGGATGAAGAGCAAACAAAGATGGAGGCCCATTATTCACGGAGATTTAACGGACAATACAACTATTGATTAGACTGATGCAAAAAATGGCCCAGTTTGGGTTTGTTCTCAAGACAACTCATTATACATTAAACACTAGAAGTCTAATCCGTATCCTTCAATGGGTGCCTCATAATAAGACTTTGATACTAGAGAACAGCCATGGGTATCTTCGTGTTTTGCATATAGGAAAAATTATTTGCGAAGACGGAATAATTACTGAAGGGCCTAGATTAACACGTAAATGCAATATTACTTATATGATTGATGAGACCTCAGGAGAAATTCATTAGGTCTCATAAGAAAAACTCTTAATTAAAAATTCAGATTATTAGATTACAAGCTTGGATTGGGTAAGATTTCATAAGAAACTACAAAATAATACTGAAATAGTTAATCATATGAAAGCGCAAGCAAGTCTCCAATAGAGTTTGTGAATGTAATGTACATTGAAAATGTTATGCACTGCTAATCAAGAATCAAAATTTCTAATGAAGAATCATACCATTAGTGTGATATATTTAAAGATATTCCTAAAAAAAAAACATATTCCCTCAAGGTGAACATTGCATTAATTTTTAAAATTCATCCTATTGTAATTCTGATAATTGCTTGGTTTTGTATTTTATTATGGATTTGCTGGATATTTATACAACTGCAAACTGCTCAGAAAAAGGAGAAACAGAAATGGAGATAATTAAAAAACTATAGTGCAACTATAAACTAGTAGCAAAAATGAGAAATTGCAAAGGTAAATACAGTTCTAAAAAAAACACTTAATTTTTCCCTAGTGCCAAAGGGAAGAGTACTCCTCCCCCTCCTTTACATTTACCTTAGAAAACTTGATCAAATGCTTTCTCTGTCTTTTTGAGATGTATATAAATCTTTTAAAAGATTAATAAACCACACACTGGTTCTGCATCCCAGGAATGCATTTCTCAGAGACCTCAGAGCAATTTCTTTGAAGTGTGAACTTCTAGGAGGGTGGATGGCATTCCTTTCCCGGGCTCTGTGGGAATTTAAACTTCTGTTTGGCTTCATGACGCTACTTCTTGTTTGTCATAAAGATACAAGTTTAGGTGCAAACTTCCAATTATACAATAAATGCTATGGGGATGTAATGTACAGCACGGTGACTATAGTCAATAATATCGTACTGCATATTTGAAAGTTGCTAAGAGAGAAGATCTTAAAAGTTCTCATCATAAAAAGAAAAAAAAAATGTAACCCTGTGTGGTGCCAGATGGTAACTGGACTTAATGTGGTGATCATTTCACCATGTATACAAATACGAATCATTATGCTGCACACCTGAAACTAATATAATGTTAGATGTCAATTATACTTTAATTAAGAAAAAAAGATAAAAGAAATTTTATTTTTTTTCTTTCAATAAAGACAATTAGCACAAATGTAATGAATTGGGATCTGCCTACCTAGCTCTATCAAAGGGTGAGATTTCTTTCATTGCAATCTCCTCAGCAGATTTTTTGGGATGAGCATCTCAGTCTGATGAATCTTTATCCAATAATAAAACTGTTTCACTCTTTTCTACATGGGAAGGATTCACTGGGATCCCACGAGATTTTATTTCTAATTTATATTTCCCCAACCCAGCTTAGTAGTAACGGGATATAGTGGGAATAATTCCTACGGAAGCTCATTAACTTCTCTCTGAATAAACCCATGCCCAGTTGTGGAAAGCCATGTAGGATGCGCCGACACAGAAACATCAAATAAAACAAAAACCGGGGGCGCCTGGGTGGCACAGCAGTTAAGCGTCTGCCTTCGGCTCAGGGCGTGATCCCGGAGTTATGGGATCGAGCCCCACGTCAGGCTCCTCCGCTATGAGCCTGCTTCTTCCTCTCCCACTCCCCCTGCTTGTGTTCCCTCTCTCACTGGCTGTCTCTATCTCTGCCAAATAAATAAATAAAATCTTTTAAAAAAAAAAAAGTAAAAAAATAAAAAAATAAAACAAAAACCGATTAATATAATCTACCAGCAATGCTGGAAGGAAAAAATAAAACAAAACTTCTGAATAATGTGTTTTTTGATGTTAATTCAGTATTAGTCTGATACCAAAATAAGGAGCACTAGAGAGATGTAATGTTAACACACAAGTGAATAGTGTTCCCATGACACAATAGGCAATGAACTACAAACACTTTGAAGGAATTATAATATGGTAAAATAAATCTTCAGAAGGCTGGAACCATGCCAATTTTAACTCATTTTTTTTACAACATTCTATAAAAATGTCGAAAAACTTTCAGTGTTAAAGCTGATGACATTGACAAGATTGAGTGATTATAAGGTTTGAGTGCCTAGATACGTGGTTTTGTACAATGGAGAAAGAAGTGTATTCATGGTGTTTTGTAAAGCTAAAAGCACTTTCTTTGATGGTTGGTTGTTTGCAGTGCAGGTCATCAAAGAAAGACATTGTCATGTCTGTTTTTCTACTCTTTTGTACAATGTATGTGAAATAAAGAACATTTCCTAGACTGCAGACTGTAGAACACCAGTGTCCCACGAGACATTATTTATATTCAACAAGAAACAATAAAAAGCAAGGAGGTTTTGTGGTTAAATAACTCTGAGAATTCCCTACTTGAAGTTTTATAATCTAGGTAAACATATTAAAGGTTATGAGGAAACATATCATAAACAATTCCAATTAATTAGAACTTCCCCAATTACTTGACCATGAATTCTCCTCCCCTTTCTTTTTACCCATTTAACAATATATAACGATAATAATAATAATAATGACAAAAGTAGCTATCACTTATTAGGCACTTACTATATGTCACAGTTTTATGTACTACTTTACATGTAAGGCTCACTAATCCTTATAAAAAAAACCATATGAGGAACATACTATCATGGTTATCCCCATTTCACAAAAGAAGAAACAGAGGTTTAGAAGAATTAAGTAATTTGCCCAAGGTCACTCAACTTGTGGTAGAGAAAGAACCTGAATCTAGAAAGACTACCTCTTAGCAACTTTGCTTAGCTGCCTCTTCTTCCTTAGCAAAGAGCTGTGCATGCTCAGACCATTCACTACCTCAGGAAGGTTATTGCTTTCACTTCAATTCTTCTCTCTTCATTCTTTGAATGACTTCCATTCCATGTCTGGTTGGAGTTATGTTCCCTGGTTTCCATACCTATCAGCTACGTTATCATTGTTTCATTGTCCCTTCCCTCTGTTCTGGCTATGCTTCTCAAGTTTGTCCTCCACAGTGCTCTGTGTCTCTGTTCCCTCATCTAGATAATAGTAAATAGAAGAGTAATACTACCCACCTCATAGGTTATTGTGAGGCTTAAACAAACTAAGACTTACAGTGAAATGTCCTTTGAACAGCCATCTGGCCATAGCAGGAGCTCAGTGAATATTAAAATTAATATTCACCACCTATATTATTCTTGCTATTTTCCTCACTGATTCAGTCTCTACACAGAGTCAGCCGCTGTGTGATACAGAAACAATATACTGGTAACAGGTGTATAACAGCATTTGACTGCCTAAAAATGTAGTATATACACAGTAGTAGGACTATAAACCAGTTTTTGAGTCGGTAGATCTTTATTTCTGCCAAGGGTATGAAGTAACAAAGAAACAAAAGGTCTTCATATCTACTTTCGGAAGAGCAAGATTTTTGTTCTTTCTTCCTTGCCACGTAGACTATCCGTTGCTTTTCTCAGTCTAGTTTCCATGGTCTTGCAATGGAAAATCCCTTGGAATTTAACGAAAATAATCAGTCCTTGTTTTTGTTCCCGATGTGACTTTGTGTGTTTCCCTCTGTTTTTGTAGTTATTTAAGTTGGAATGTAGGAATGAATGCGTTAAAGGAAGCCAGTGAGAGGCTATTTTTAACCAAAATCATGGAATCTTCTCTTAAAGGATATTCTTCAGACAAAATTCGCCATCTTCTAAAAGCACTTCTGAGATTTCTTTCCAGTTCCTTACTTAAAACTTGGACATTTACTTATTTGAAGAAAGCAGTTATATAAGTTCAGTGTTATTTCATGCATGAAATTCAGAGAAGCCTAAAATCTATATAGTTGCCTCTACTTTTAAAGAACCGTATGGGCTAACAAATCAAATCACTGTCAGTTGTCAGTTTGTATCCCTTGATCTGTACAGCAGTAGATTATAACTGGATTGCTTCCACCCTTGGGATCTAAAGCTGCCTTGCCCAGTGCTTGGGGGCAGCACTGGCTCTCTAGCCTAGAGCAGTGGTTCTCAACAAGGGCTTTGGGGAGGTGTTCTTACCACCTTATTCCCACAGAGATTCTGTTACTGCTCTCTCCCATGACTACCTAAAGGGGCAGTATTACTGCCTAGTAATGAATAATAGTAACTACAGCAGCTAACACTTTTAGTGTTTACTCTGTGCCAGGCACTGTTCTAAATTAACTCACTTAATTTCATTCTCATAGCAGCCTCATGAGGTAGGTTCTATTATTAGCCCCATTTTAGAGATGAGGAAATTGAGGCAGAGAGAAGTGAGAAAACTTGTCCAAGGTCACACAGCTAATAAGTGCCAGGGCTAGTAAATGGCACAGCAGAGATTCAAATCCAGACAGCCTGGCTCCAGAGTTCTTGCTCTTCATCTCAAGGCTCTGCTGAGCAAGGGTGGCGTGGAACTCCTCATGTACATGAGGGTTGGGGTGGAGAGGAAGGTCTTCATCTCTACAGCCCACTCCACTTCTAGCTCCCCACCTAAGAGTAGCCTGAGGCAGAGTAACCCTGTTGGTTTGTTAATGATACTTCTCAGTGTCAGCAAAGACTAATGAAAGGGAAATTTAAAGGCTGAACCAACAGGATTTGGAAATTGATGGATAGAAAGCAAGTTAGAGCCTGTTTGGTAGAATGCACTGTTAACAGAAATAGAGAATCATATCTGCCTTCAGGGAACTTCAGCTGCATTCAGGAAAGATCAGAGTGTAAACACCATTTGAATTCAATGAAGAAAATAGCAAGATTTGCTCCAGGTGTTATAGGAGGACAAAGAAGGAGCACTTTACGAGCTGGGCAAGGAAAGATCATCAAGAAAAGCTTAAAATACCAAAATCCATTTTCTAAGATTATAGACCAATAAATCCAGTATTCTCCCTTTACAAGAAATCAACAAAAACTTTTTTAAAGTGTTGCCTCTGCTTGTCATAGTCAAATAGAAACACCGCAATGACATTAAAGGTGATTCTAGTGTTAAATTTTCTATTAATTTTAAACTATTTTTATCAAAATGTCTTATCCACAAACTTTTTCCTTTTTGTTGTTTTTGTTTTGTTACCAGAAATGGGCCACATAAACTGATATGTAATCTAAATATATTCTTGCCCTTCTCTGTATGGTACTTTTAAGAATATTCATCACCTGTATGAAAATACTGAATTATTATATTATACATCTAAAACTAATACAACAGTGTATGTTAACTAACTGGCATTAAAATAAAAACTTAAAATTAAAAAAGAAAACCATGAATGGTATAACTTTACAATCAGTAAATTGATTGTATTTCTGGGGATACTATAATAAAATTTTGTTAAAACCTACTTAAAAAAAGAATATTCATCACCAGATAGGAAACACAGCTGCCATCATTGAAAAGAGCTATAAGTAGTGGTTTATTCTGCATTTCTAAACATCAGGTGTTCTAAAAAAGCTCAAGAGAGTCAAGGTATTTTTATTGTCCCTAAATATTCCAGGCATAATGCAATTCTCACTGTTCAAATGCCTACATTAAAATTACTTCCATTAATCCATTAATTATACACTAATGCACAAATCTAAACCTTTTTTTAAAAAGGTTGACTTTTTAAAAGGGTGATGTGACTCTTGGTCATATCAGAAATAATCACAACAGAAATGATTTAAGTTAAAGACGGTCTTCAATAATGTTGGTGATATCTAATATCAAGCTGTACCTAGAAATTTGTCTAAAAATTGGATCTACTGTGTCATTGTTCACATTCTTGTGATAAAAATGGAACTCACTTTATTGAATTGAGGCTTCTAAATACATAGAAAAGAAAATCTAATATAAGAAAACACAAGAGAATAAAGAGGTAGGCTATGTACAGCTTCTGAGGTTACCACTGGAGACGTGATCACCCAGATCAAGGAAGCTGAGTTAGGTATTGAAGACTGGCATGTTGAGGGATTAACTAGAAGAACTGGACTGCCATCCAGGTGTCCCAACTCTAGCTCTAGCTTCATCACCTCCCGAGCTCTGGCGCTCAGCTTCAGCATGTGTAAAATAAGGCATTGGACTAGACTATCACCAGTGTCAAAGTGTACAAAATCTAAGATTCTAAACTCTCCATTTGTTGTCTTAATGTCTTAAATTCTGCATTTTCTGTCATGTGAAAATTTGCATGCTTCTCACTATTAAAAATTATAGTTTAAAATTACGTATGGTTTTAGACTATCATGCAACTATTTTCTAAACCAGAAATGGAGTGCGTTTTATGCAATGTAAAATAGTTGATCACGACAATGGCACTAGTCTACTGCTTTGGAGAAACACCAGAGATTTCCTGAATTGCTTCTTTAGGGAACAATGAGACTAAGTAATCATTAATTCATTAATTCATTCAATACAGTTTCATGAAGTACCCCTATATGCCCAGTCCCTTTTTTGAACATTGGCAAATCAGAGATGAATGTTAATGGTCTTTTCCTTCCAGGGGCTCACAGGAAGGAAGGAAGGAAGGAAGGAAGGAAGGAAGGAAGGAAGGAAGGAAGGAAGGAAGGAAAGATATTAAGTCCAATTAAAATACAGTTTTTTAAGCGTTATGATACACTATAAATAGGAGACTATGGAAACTCAGAAGAGAGATTTTGATTCATTCATTCTACAAAATTTATCAAGCACCTGCTCTGTGCCAAGCACCACTGTAAGTACCATGTTATATAGCAGTGAAAAATAAAAGTAAAAAAGACACTGCCTCGTTGTACAACAGAAAATAAACCCAAAAAATCAAATAAATATACACTATATTGTTATATATTGATGACGGCTATTAAGAAAAATAAAATGAGGGGATATAGACTGGTAAAGGATTCCATTTTAGGCAGAGAAGTCAGGGATAGCCTCTGTGATGATGTGACATTGGGGCAGACATGAATGAAGCATAGAATCACTAAGGATATCCAAGTGAGTGGTCCGGGCAAAGAAAGCATCTACACAAAAGGCCCTGAGGCAGGAACCCACTTAACTTGGGAGTGGAGAGAGACAGGGAAGGTTACAGAGTCTCAAAGCAGCTAAGGACTAGATCATGTGGGGCCTGCTGAACATTGCAAGAAGGCTGGGTTTGCTTCTGGGAGAATGGCAAGTCACCAAAGGTTTTTGAGCAGAATGACATGATCACATTTTTAATTGTAAAGAATGACTCTAGATGCTGTATGGAGAATAAACTATAAAGAGGCAGAAGCAGAGAATAAGAGTGGAAGCATAGAGAAAAAATTTAGGAGATAATTATTGTATTTATGTTATAATATACATATATGTGTGATTAAATCATATTCTAGGGTATATTAATATATAATGACAAATTATATTTCCATGTTTATATTTATAACATTATATACATCAAGTACGTATACTATATTATTTGTACTAAAATACAACATTCTTATATTTCAAGATTATCATTACATTCAAATATATTTTATATATAATACATTATATAATTATAATATGTAATCCATGTTGTGTTATATTGTTTTATACTTTTGTATTTTTAGAAAAAGATGATGATGTCTTAGAGTAGGGGAAGTAGCTGTCAGGGCAGAAGGAAGTACTCATTTGAGGGAAATATTTTGCTGTTATATCTAACAGGACTCGCCAATGGGTTTTCTGTGAGATGTGAGAGAAAAAAGGCATTGTGGAAGACTGCTAAGTTTTAGCTTGAGCAACTATGTGAATAATTATGCCATTTACTGAAATAAAGAATAAGGTGAAGAAGGGATAAAGAGTGGGGCTGAAAATGAAAAGTTTTATTTTGGACATAATAAATTTGAGATGAATGTAGATGAGATGTTAATTATGTATACAGGTCTGGAAAGACTGGTCAAAGAAGTCAGGGTTGGAAACACAGATTTGGGTTATTTATATGTATTTAGCCACAGGATTAGGTGAGCAAGTATAGGAAGCAGAAAGGGAAGGAAAGAATTATGATAATTGAGTTATCAATTACCCAATATTTCAAAACCATGAGATCAAGAAACCAGCAAAGGAGCCATCAGTCGGACCAGAGAAAACGTGGGAGAGCGACCCGGGTAGCAGGGCGACCCCATCAAGACCTGCTGAGGAGAATAGGTCCTAAGAGAACTAAGAATTGACCAGCAG
>NW_024426996.1:14530904-14558450 GCF_017311325.1 Ursus maritimus | reverse complement strand
AGGAAGGAAGGAAGGAAGGAAGGAAGGAAGGAAGGAAGGAAGGAAGGAAAGATATTAAGTCCAATTAAAATACAGTTTTTTAAGCGTTATGATACACTATAAATAGGAGACTATGGAAACTCAGAAGAGAGATTTTGATTCATTCATTCTACAAAATTTATCAAGCACCTGCTCTGTGCCAAGCACCACTGTAAGTACCATGTTATATAGCAGTGAAAAATAAAAGTAAAAAAGACACTGCCTCGTTGTACAACAGAAAATAAACCCAAAAAATCAAATAAATATACACTATATTGTTATATATTGATGACGGCTATTAAGAAAAATAAAATGAGGGGATATAGACTGGTAAAGGATTCCATTTTAGGCAGAGAAGTCAGGGATAGCCTCTGTGATGATGTGACATTGGGGCAGACATGAATGAAGCATAGAATCACTAAGGATATCCAAGTGAGTGGTCCGGGCAAAGAAAGCATCTACACAAAAGGCCCTGAGGCAGGAACCCACTTAACTTGGGAGTGGAGAGAGACAGGGAAGGTTACAGAGTCTCAAAGCAGCTAAGGACTAGATCATGTGGGGCCTGCTGAACATTGCAAGAAGGCTGGGTTTGCTTCTGGGAGAATGGCAAGTCACCAAAGGTTTTTGAGCAGAATGACATGATCACATTTTTAATTGTAAAGAATGACTCTAGATGCTGTATGGAGAATAAACTATAAAGAGGCAGAAGCAGAGAATAAGAGTGGAAGCATAGAGAAAAAATTTAGGAGATAATTATTGTATTTATGTTATAATATACATATATGTGTGATTAAATCATATTCTAGGGTATATTAATATATAATGACAAATTATATTTCCATGTTTATATTTATAACATTATATACATCAAGTACGTATACTATATTATTTGTACTAAAATACAACATTCTTATATTTCAAGATTATCATTACATTCAAATATATTTTATATATAATACATTATATAATTATAATATGTAATCCATGTTGTGTTATATTGTTTTATACTTTTGTATTTTTAGAAAAAGATGATGATGTCTTAGAGTAGGGGAAGTAGCTGTCAGGGCAGAAGGAAGTACTCATTTGAGGGAAATATTTTGCTGTTATATCTAACAGGACTCGCCAATGGGTTTTCTGTGAGATGTGAGAGAAAAAAGGCATTGTGGAAGACTGCTAAGTTTTAGCTTGAGCAACTATGTGAATAATTATGCCATTTACTGAAATAAAGAATAAGGTGAAGAAGGGATAAAGAGTGGGGCTGAAAATGAAAAGTTTTATTTTGGACATAATAAATTTGAGATGAATGTAGATGAGATGTTAATTATGTATACAGGTCTGGAAAGACTGGTCAAAGAAGTCAGGGTTGGAAACACAGATTTGGGTTATTTATATGTATTTAGCCACAGGATTAGGTGAGCAAGTATAGGAAGCAGAAAGGGAAGGAAAGAATTATGATAATTGAGTTATCAATTACCCAATATTTCAAAACCATGAGATCAAGAAACCAGCAAAGGAGCCATCAGTCGGACCAGAGAAAACGTGGGAGAGCGACCCGGGTAGCAGGGCGACCCCATCAAGACCTGCTGAGGAGAATAGGTCCTAAGAGAACTAAGAATTGACCAGCAGATTTACCAGCTGCTTCTTTTCCCTGAGATGCTATTCCAGTTGTGCACACAGCCAACAGTCTTTCTTTCCTCACGTGTTTATCCAAAGTTACCTTCTCAGTGGTGCTGGCAATGGCCATCCTATCGAAAAGGTCAACCCGCTTTCCCAGTTGCCTGTATCCCCTGTCCCTTCATCTCCTTGGTACTTTACCACTATTTGTAGACTAGGTGTTTTACATTGTCTATTTTGCTCATTGGGAATAAATCCATAAAGGCAGGGATTTAAGACTGTTTTATTTATTGCTGTTTCCTCAGCACCTAGAATAGTGCCTGCTACCCAGTTGGCACTCAGAACTCAATAAATACAGACTGAATGAATGAACAAAGCCATCAACCACTACATCAGATCTAGGAGCTTTAAAAAGTTGGCCTTTTTTCTTTGTTTTTTAATCAAAGCTTAACTTTGGACTTAGACTTATCTTCCTATAGTGAAAAATAAATGTGTAAAAGGAACAGATACTTGCATGTTTCTTAAAAATGTTAAAAGAATAGCTTGCAAAATGTCTACCAAACATTGTGTAAACTACTGTAGACTTTGATGATGCAAGAATATATAAAGGCAGTGTGACCACTCTCAAGGAACCTTCAATCTGGTGGTGAATGAAAACTGGTAAATGGGAAAACTACAACATAGCATTGTAAGTGCAAACATAGGTAAGGCCACTAGAGGCCTAATCAAAGTGAAGTTGGGGCCCAGACAAGTGGAGAACTGGGTCAGATGTCACCTGTGCATGACAGAGAATACATCAGAAAAAATCTGAGATTTAAATCATTTCTTCATTAAATATATATTGACATCTCAGCACCACATTAGGCACTGGGGATATAATAAGCAAAAACAAACAAACAAACAAAAAAACCCCACAACCTCTCCCTTACAGAATTCAGTCTAGCAAGATTACAACATACCCGTGTGAAATCAGTATTGCAAACAACCACCTGTTGAAATGCTTTCTAGGTCCTGAGTTAGCCAATTCTAGGCAGCCATGCTACACACCACACTGGCCTACACTGGAGCAGCTATCTGATGTTCTGATGAATGGTTCTGAGTGACATCCAAGCAGACCCCATCACTGGCCCAATGGTTACAGAAAAAGTACAAGGTTGTATTTGAGCAGAGACAGTCAACTGAGCTGTACACATTTTTTTTTTAAAGAAATGCATTTAGCTTTGGCATTTCAAACTGAGACAAGGCACTGGAAGGCTAGATGCTGGAATGAAAAAAATGTAAATTGTAACATTTCAGCATAAATTTTTAGATTTTCAGATAATTCATTTCTAAGTACCAGCTATCCTTCTAGATGATTTTATATTGTCACTGGTATTTGCCAACTTCCAAACTGAAAGGACTCTAAGGAACTAAATGTCCTCAGGTTAAGGCAGGAGAAGGAAAAACAAATTCATTGTGCAAAAGTTAATGCTACAAATTCTTATGAAATTAGATATTTGGAGTGAATTTTAAATAAATATATGGATAGCCATTTGGCTTCTTTCTTAATAATTTTATACATTTTTTGTACATACAGTGAAAGAAAACTTCAGGCAATCATGCTTCCCTCAGGAAGGACAACCATTACATCAGGACTTTTCTTTTTTTTTTTTAATTTTAATTTCAGTATATTAACATACCATGTTATATTAGTTTCAGGTTACAATATAGCGACATATTTCTCAGTGCTCATCAAGCTAAGTATACTCTTAATCTCCCTTTACCTATTTCACCCACCCCTGATCCACTTCCCCTCTGTTTGTTCTCTATAGTTAAGAGTCATCAGACCTTTTCTTGAACCTTCCTGAACCACAGTATTATTTCACTAACTGAGCCGATGGAGAACGATACTTTTTTCTCAGATTTTACAGTGTTGCTAATTCTGAAGAGTATTTATAACAAAGTTGGCCAAAATATCAGGAAACTTGCAAAATTTTCAATCTCTAATTATTAAAACCTAGAATTCTTTTTTTTTAATAGTGTTTAGTATTTTATTTCTAACAAAAAGTTAAGAGGGATGTGCAGAAATGTGTGCAACTGAGTCATGTCCAAGAAAGTGTAAGATGATATCGACTTCAATGACTATTAGGAAAATAAATCCTTCCCTCCACATCTCTGGCACAAAATCTTAAAATGTTGAAGCATAATCCTCATTTTGTTCTGTCAACGACACATGGGAGGAAAAAGCATTTGAGTAAGTGAATGAGGAGATTCCTGGAATCGACTGTATTTGTGATGCAGAAATAATAAATGTTTTTTAATAGGTCAGACAAGTCAAAGGGTAGGAACAGCTTCAGCAACGGAGATGATTGGGGGGAGGGGCAACAAACCACTTTAGAGAAGGCTGTGGTGGTCTGTGATCTTTTAACTATTTTTGCATAACTCACTATTGTTTCCCTGTCCAGGCTATCACGCTATACCTTCTCTTTCATGAGAAAGGTACGAATGCATAAAACTAAGTCAGCATGAAATGTTTTGTCAATAAAGCCACTACCAAGGTGCCCATCTATCCTAAATTTCCTTCTCTCCATATGTACAAATACAACTGTGTCTATGGTTTCAGTACACTACATTAAATAAAATTACTGAGTCTTCAACAAATTCTAAATCTACTTCATGTCCTCTATTTAAAAAGGCAATAAAGGGGTGCCTGGGTGGCTCAGTCAGTTAAGTGGCTGCTTTCGGCTCAGGTCATGATCCTAGGGTCCTGAGATTGAGCCCCACATCGGGCTCCCTGCTCTGCAGGGAGACTGCTTCTCCTTCTGCCTGCTGTTCTCCCTGCTTGTGCTCTCTCTCTCTCTGTCAAGTAAATAAATAAAATATTTTTTAAAAAAGGTAATAAAAAGTGTAGATATATTTCTATAAAAAATTAATGTGCCAAAATATCATTACCTAGAGGGTCAAATGTTCAGGTATACAGAAATACCAAATGTACAGAATTATTCATTCCTTGTCAGGTGTTCATTGTGCTTTTGAGAAATAAAACCTTAGAAAACATCCTCTAATTATTATGAAAGGAAGAGAAGATTGATATAAGCCTGTATCTATCAAGTCAGATCTATTTCAACTGCTGGGTTGAAAGAAGAGCACCTAGCCCTTCTCCTTTGGAGTGAGTTTAATTCACATCTTCTGTCTGGTGCTAGTAACATTATTAGTACCCCACTTATATCTCCCTGGTTTTCACCTTTACATTACGAAGTCTGCTCACTGTGAACACCTGAAGTTCTCTGCCTGAGGGCTTTTCTCTGGCCACAGGGAAATGCTCAACCTGCATGCAGGACAAATTCAGAAGTGCAGAGAGTCAAAACAACAGAAATAGCTCTCAATAAATGACGGATGAGGAGTGGAGAGATGTATACCAAGCTGCCTCACTTCATTGTGATAGCTCTGAGGTAGGCCAAATTTATTCTATCTCCCTGAGTTTCTCTGCAGGATTGAACCCTTTGGTATATCTGGTGAGTGAGTTGACAACACACCATTTAGTGTTTTTTCCTTTCCCTCTCTCACTTCACTCATCCACTCGTGTTCCCCGGGATCACTTCTCAAATGAACTACTCTGCAATAAATCCTTACCACCAGGTTTACTTTGAGATAACACAATCCAAAACATATGGCCAGAATTTATGCTTCAGTTGTACATAGGTTTTTAAGTGTAGGCCAGAGTTCACATACAAACATGAACAGGTTAGGTTCTGAGAGGATTTAATTAGCTCACATGTTTGGCCATCGGAAGTCATACTTGGACTTCTGTTTCTCCCCATGAGGGACTAACAGCCAAGAGAATTGTCCTCCTTATGCTGGAAGAGGAAGGAGGAGGAGGAGGAGGATGATTTATATATGAAAATGGGTATATTCTGACATTGAACAATAGCCAGAGCAAGACTGTGACCCATGAGGCAAAAAAAAAAAAAAGTGATCTTTATATTTTCTCCAAATTACTGCCTGGAGACAGCCTTAAAGCCACAGAGAAGGAGAAGCCTAAGAAAGCTCAGCAGTCTCAGTCCCACGCAAGTGAGGAGATGAGTTCAGGGAGGCTGAGCACTCGAATCCCTGGGGCAGAGGACCGGAAAGGAGAGAGAAAGAACTCCTGAAATCTGAAGAGAAAGCCCTCTGAGACTCTACTGAGTACTGATCGGCATGCATCTGGGTTAATACCCCACATGGCTATGGAAAGAACTTCCTGAAGCAATTCTCAGAGCTCAAATCAGGCTGGGAATAGTTTGTCTTCTCACCGGCCAGAATGGAAAAAACTGGTAATCCATGGAACTTGGGTGGAATCCTCAGAAGTGTATTGCCAGAGTAGTGCAGCTAAATTAGCCTTAAAGGCTGCAGTGGACCCACCAAAATAAAGCATAAAAGCAAGACTTGGAAAGGTCAGCATGATCCAAAGTAACTTAATTATACGCTGGAACAAAGCCCAACACTCATATTCCCCTGGCTTTCATGTCTACATAATCAAAGAAAATGTTCAAAATAGCCTATATTCAATAATTAGTGGCCAGATATGCAAAGCAACAGAAAAATATGACTCGGAGAAAGAGAAAAAAAAAATCAGTCAAGAGAAACAGACCCAGGAATGGCAGAAAGGTTGCAATTAGCAGACAAAGACATTAAAGTAGATTTTATGAATTTTATAAATGTGCTTAAGGATGTAGAGATAGATAATGGGGAGGTAGAAGATTAAAAAAAGATCCAAATAGAATTTCTGATTATGAAAAATGTATTGTCTGAAATGAGAAATTCCAAAGAATGGAAAGTCAAAACAACACTGACTCATGAGGCCCATGGGATTTGACCTCCCAATTTTCCTCCCTTTTCCCTAGGCCTCAGGGCCTTTGCACTGGCTGCTCCCTTTGCCTGGAGCACACTTCCCCAGGTATCTGTCTAAACTGCTCCCTCACCTCCTCAGGTCTGTGCTCTCCTTTTCAGTGAGGCCCTCCCCGACCTCCTCACTTAAATCTGTTTTCTCCTTCCTACTCCTTAACTTCCTTCTCTGCTTTATTTTTTTCACAGAATTTTTCACCACCTAGTTTGTTCTACATTTTATGTATTTTGTTTTTTGTCAGTATTCCTCACTATACCCTACCCTTCATGAGGGAAAAGATTTTTCTGCCTGGGTTCACTGCTATCTCCCTAACATCCGCAGTAGCTTCTGGCACATACTAAGTGCACAAAGAATATTTACCAAGTGAATATAAGAAAAATAACTCTGGCTCCCATGTGTATTGATTGTCTCCTACAAAATGAATGAAATAGAAAATATGGTTTTATAAAAGTATGATATAACATATCTTTTAGTATTATATATTCTGGCATCAATATATGCCTTCATATTAGTAAATGTATATTCTCAGCATTTATCCCCTCCTTTCTTCTCTTATTAATAACCCAAAGGCTATTTTTTCTTTCCCCTGCCCAGCACAGTAACTGAAACAAAGGCTTAAAGAACCCAGTAGAAATGCAAACAGAAAGATTTGGTTGCAATCCAAACTCTTTTTTCTCCTGCTGTTGAAGATTAGTTCAGACTAGATTTGTGGCGAGAAGAGGAGAAAGTGCAGCAGTGGCTGCGAAAAAAGAAGGAAGGGCAGAGGCCTCGGAAGGGGAAGGAGGAACAGGACCTCCCATCTTTAGAAGCACCGAGGAAGTAAAAAGAGCCAACTCTGGATGGCCCTACACTGGTTACTTAGTCCTGAACAGAGAGATGGACACTTTTTTGTGAGGGTAGGATGAGAAGGAAAGCTTTATCCTTCGCATCAAATGGAACCAAACAGAACCAAGCAGGGATTTCATACTAGATGAGACTTAAAAATGAGAAAAATTACAAAGCAATATTGACTGGTGAACACAGAACTGCAATGCAAATATAATTTCCTTTGCCTATAAGCTATTTAAATGGCACAAGGAATCTCCTACCACAGACTTGGTTAAAACAAGAGATCTAACCCACTGTAAGAAAGAAGAAAAGTAGGTAAATTCTCATCAAGTTAAAATTTTTAATGGTTTCTACTCTCATTTTTTTCTTTAATAATAATAGATGAGAATTTCTTGTATTTCAGTCATTTGATAACACTGAATGTGCATTTTTTTAAAGTTTTCCTTAAAACATTTTTTGTAAATTTATTCATAAGACCTCTGCCTCAAGAAAAATTGACTTCTTGTATTCATAGTACTGGAAGAGATCAATCTGTCAGCCTGTGAAAGCAGTGGTGATCACAGGTCAGTGGGTGCATCAGAATCCCCCAGAGGACTTGTTAAACAGACTGAGGGTGGGCCCCCTCACCCTCAGAGGTTCTGATGCACAGGCCTGGAGTGGGGCCTGAGAAACCGCGTTTCTAACAAATTCTTGGGTGATGCTGATGCTATTTGCTGGTCTGGGTAACCACACTTTAAGATCCATGGACTAAAGTATGGTATTTAACTCTGGAAGTGTTAATAAGCATCTCTAGCTTCCATTAGCTGCTTTGTCTTTCTGGTGCAAGTTGTATCCCAAGTCCCTGGCACAGGATGGGCTTTAAATAAATATTTGTTGAATGAATGAGTTAGGTTTGTTTCTAAAGTCATACTAAAGCAATCAGACATAGTTATATCTATATTAAATTTTTTACCAGTTAAAAAACTGACAAAACTTCTATATTAAGTTACCGACGTACCTCTATGTTACCAGCATACTTTGTAAATCAAAATAAGAGATTGGTCAAATTAATTTGTTTCTAAAAGAAGAAAAAGGAATCAGTATCTATAGTGATGACTCAAATAATGGTATATCATACTCAGAATCAAGTAAAGAAGTGAAACATAAAAAGAAAAAAAAATTCTACCTTAAAACTTAGCATCGGGGTTTCATTTTCAGTGAAACCACACTGTCTACCATATTAATTTAATGTTCTTTTAATTTTATTATTTTTTAAACGGGTTCATACTTAATTTGTAAATCTGTTTGTTTTATAGTTTATATTATAGGGTTTTATGTTTGTACACATTTAAATAATTTTATTACAAAAATGATTACTGATGACAATTTTGTCCCTGTAATTGGTTCCATACACATTATTCAATGTTATCATTGTCTTTACCTATGTCTAAATTTGGCTCTACTCTATTCCTTTCCCTGCAACACAGCCAGAGTGATTAGATACAAAACACAAATCTTATACTGACACTTCTCTCTGATAATCTTGTCAATTCACTCCCTCTTTTTGCCTGGATAAATTCAAAGTTTTCTGAGATGACACAGAAGGTCCTTCATGATCTGGCCCTACTTATCTCTTTAGATTCATGGCTAATATCTCCTCAGTTTCACCCATAGTTACCTGGACCATTTGTGGTCCTGTGTGTTTGTTCTCACTTGTATCAAAGCCTTCATCTGTGCTGTTCCATCTGCCCAAAATGCTGGTCCCATAATCTCAATGGACCTGATTTAGTTTATGTTTTTGTAAGACTCAGCTTGAACGTGAGTTCCTCTTTAAGTCCTTGCTAACCCCTTCCACAGCCCTCCAGATTACCCATAACAATATTTATCACACTTAATTATCATTTCCTATTTTCTTATTTGTGTTCCCCAAGAGTTTATAGACATTTCTAGAGCAGGGACTGAGTCAATATTATGGAATTCCTCCCCAGATTTTGGCATACGAAAGGCATTAAGCACACTTTTTAAAAATGAAACTCAATAATAGAGTAAATAGGTATGAATTTTCTATAGTCTTTAAATAAACCAAGCCACCATCAGAATGATGACCATTGAGACCCTCCACTAGCCACCAGGAAGACTGGAGTACTGGAGTACTGAGCTATAGTAAATGCCTGAAACCCTTTCCTTTTTCTTTATGGAGAAAAGAGGTAGGAAAAATAAACGGATTTAAGTAAATGAGAATAGAAAAAGTAGAAAGAGATAATTCTGTTTCCCCCCCGCAGTGAAGCCAGTATTAATAGCTGGTACTAATGTAACTTCTAAATCACTATTTATAAGGAAAGAAACCTAGAGAGCCTACCAAATATTTGAACACTTGTGAGATATGACCTTCTTGTTATATGTCTATAATTTGAATCGATTTGGTGGTGCAATAAATAGAAATTAGACTAAAATAAGGAAATCGGTATTAATAATACCTTGTTTACTTTGTAACTTTAAATATGTGAATATTCATAAAAGGGAACTTTTAAAAGTGTTTTAAGTAAAAACTAAAAGGAAAAGTGATAACAGACTTGATTTTGGCAACATATAGATATTAATTAATATATTAGCATTCACTTATCTCAGCACTTTGTAAATTTATTATCTAGATTTCCTTGCTCTTAAACTATCAACACTAGTCTCCTAAAGCCAAAGACTAAAAATTACTATGTTATGCAATTTACAAAGAAAGCATCCAAGAAAGGGATTTAATTATAGTATTTGAGAACAGAAATACTACCCTTAATCACTGTTCATGAATTTGCTAAACTGAAATATTATATGGTAAACACTGTTCAAATCTTCCAAGAGAGATAATAATACATTTCTTATTATAATAGGGTTATGGGGATTAATTAGTTAATATTTGTAAAGAACTTTAAAGATGAAGTGGTTCCCTCCTTTAAGTGTCACTGAAATCATTAAACAAGTGACAGTATTTCCTCTTTAAAGTTTTAAAAAGATCTATCCAATGCCATACAATTATCTAAATTTTTCATGTTAGAATCCAAAATTTGAGCCCCATATTTATGCACAAAAAAAAATCAGTTCCTTTTTAAAAATATTCAGAACAATTTGGTATTTTCAAAGACAAAAACATGCCCGTCCTAAGAATGATATTAAGATTGTTGAATCACATTTGCTTTCTAAACTTTGATGTAATACACAAACATCCAACTTAAAATTCCTCTACAATGAAAAAGGTTTAGAGCAATACAAACTATTTATTATTTACAGAGCAGATTCAAAACTCCATGTGGGTATATTTGTAGAGCTTTCTCTTTTTTTAAAATTTAAAATCAATTAATTAACATATAGTGTGTTATTAGTTTCAGAGGTAGAGTTCAGTGATTCATCAGTTCCATATAATACCCAGTGCTCATTACATCATGTGCCCTCCTTAATGCCCATCACCCAGTTACCCCATCCCCCGACCCGTCTCCCCTGCAGCAACCTCAGTTTGTTTCCTATAGTTAGTCTCTTATGTTTGTCTCCCTCTTTGGTTTCAGCTTATTTTATTTTTCCCTCCCTTACCCTATGTTTATCTGTTTTGTTTCTTAAATTCCACATATGAGTGAAATATGATATTTATCTTTCTCTGCCTGACTTATTTCACTTAGCATAATACCCTCTAGTTCCATCCACATTGTTGCAAATGGTAAGATTTCACTCTTTTTGATGGCTAAGTAACATTCCATTGTGTATATATCCCACATCTTCTTTATCCATTCATCTGTCGATGGACACCTGGACTCTTTCCATATTTTGGCTATTGTGGACATTGCTGCTATAAGCATTGGGGTGCATGTGTCCCTTCTAATCGCTTTAGATAAATACCTAGTAGTGCAATTGCCGGGTCATAGAGTAGCTCTATTTTTAACTTTTTGAGGAACCTCTATACTGTTTTCCAGAGTGGCTGTACCAGCTTGCATTCCCACCAACAGTGTAAGAGGGTCCCCCTGTTGAGTTGTCTTTATATGTCTCCCTTAAAAACAACAGGCTATTCAGGATTGATTTTTCCTGGAACTCATTTTGCATGTCTGCCTCCTTATGCTCTGGAATTTGGGTCTACCAGCAAAGATAACTATGTACCTGAGTTCAGACACTGGTAGCAAAGAGTAAGAGTCTGACAATATCTTGAGGTAAAGGAAGTGAATTTTAAAAGTATAAGAAAACACACTAAGCCTTTTTTCTCTTAAGTGGAAAGAAAGGAGATAAGTAGGGCATGGGATAGTTCTGAATAGTTTTGAGAAAAGCTTCATGAAAGAGCTTCAGTACCAGGGCAGGATTTCTCAACCTTAGCACTACCGACATTTTGTGCCAAATAAGTCTTTGTTGTGAGGGCCACCCTGTGCATTATAGGATAGTAAGTGGTATCCCTGACCTCCACCTACTAGATGCCAGTAGCGCTCCCCATCCCACCCCACCCCCTGCTAGATTGTAACAACCCAAAGTCACTCCAGAGATTGCCAAATGCCTCTGGTGAGTAGAGTGCAGAAGAATTGCCCCCAGTCAAGAACAAGAGACAAGATTTGGCAGAAAGAGAGGAACAACCTTGGAAATCCTTGCCTAAAACAACGACTGGGAACTTTGATTACGATGAGGTAGAGGGGATAGCCAATCTAAGACCTAGAAATGGCAAATGGTACCACCAACACCTATGAGAAATTGGATCCACTAGCTGGGAAAAAAACATGCTGATGAGAAGAGCTACCTTTGAGTGGTATCTACTGGGAACAGACACTTGGGGTGGCCACAGCCCTAAGTACTGTCAATGAAAGGTCCGCATCAGACACTTAGCAGTGAGGATTTACGGTAGTGGCCTATTATGCATTTTAATGAAGAGAACTGTCTAGTAGCTTCTTCCAGGAAATTTGATGGGCTTAAACATCAGAAACTTCTTAAAGGGAATTCACTGATTTTCACTTGGATTCATTAACTAGTTATTGAGCACTCAGTGTGTGTCAGGCCACGTGCTGGCTGTCAGGAACACGATGATGAGAACAGTCTACCCTCAAGGAACTTATGCTCTAGAGAGAAACATAAGTATAACAAGTCTGGTCTTCAGATTCCTGGTATAGGGTGTTACCCAGGCAAAGAGGGTCCCAATTCCCTCCACTGATAACCACCATACAACTAGAATTTCAAAATCATAGTACTCTTCATTTTTAAAGAGCTAAAACCGCTTAGCTTTCCCCCCTCTCATTTTCAAATTCTCAGTCATTTCCCTGGCATTTCAGGCAGCTGCTTTTTCTTCATTTCAAAGCAATCAATATATGAACATTTTAAACAGCAAAAAACCACTTCAGTTGCAAATTTATTTTTCTCCTGGCATACATGTGCACAATCGTTTGGATTTACATGATGGTGCTAGCCAGCCAAAGACAGCAAGCCTTCCTAAAAAAGAGCATTTGACTCAATGTTGATGGATGCGCTGTCATTTCTCATTTAGGCCCATCTGCCTAATAATAGCAAGGTACCATTATTAATAAACTCCTGGCAGAGCTAGTTAGGGAATGTACAATCCAATTACATGCAGTTTTTAATTCACTACAGGCAAAATGTTCACTACTTTTCCACATATGATTCCCAGGCCCATCTTCAGTGGAATTGAACCACAGCCTTTGTAGACTAGTCATTAGTATTCAGAATAAGAAACAATTGCTTGGAACAGGAAACACAGAAGCCAGACATTTGGCAGCATCACACAGAGTTCACTGCAGAAGTCAACCATCAAGGCGACTCTGGGCTGACAGTAACTGGCCTCTGTTGCCGTGGAAACAGCGTTGAGATGTGTTAGTAAATAGCTTGGGTTCTCTCACCTGCTAGGACATAAATTCAGAATTTACTGCTGATTGTTAAGCCCACTATATGTAAGTGGACTACCTGCGAAGTAAATACTAGAAATCACTCTTTGTTTCAGAAAAATTACCCAAACAGTTCTAAAAATATCTGAATCTTGAGGCATCCAAACACAATTGAGTTTAATTGTGCAAAATATCTGATAGACAAAACTAGTCTATCTCTTCATTCTAATCATTGCTTATTTTGCCAAAATCGAGCTCCTAAAAATACGCAAGTAAAATAAAAATGAAAATGATAAAGATGTGAAGATAATGCTAAGTAAAGGACCCTTCCGAATTCAAGGAGTCAAGCCACTTTTTAATTTTATTACAAGCCATAGTTATATATTTCAGGTTGTAAGAAAGTCATATCTTTTTTAACTTCTTTCATCCTTACTCACAGCCAAATGAGCTAAGTAAGTCTGCCTCCTGCCCACTTTTGACTTAAACGTCCCTTTATGGGAATTCCTGTCTTTGTAATTATAATAATTATTATCTCTAATTTAGATGTATAAAGTATGACAGAATAAAAATGTCTTGACAAAGCAATTCAGTAAAAAATCCATAGTGCAAGCCTCTAAGTCTCAGATCTCTTAATCCCTATCTCTTCTAAGTCATTCTGGCTTCATTAACTTTCTTCTTTCAACTTTTTTCAATTTCATTGCTAAATTATATTTTCCCATAAACTCTATAAGTGTAAAAGTTACTTTACTTTTTGGTCTCAATAGCCAAGTCCTTCTCATCAACAAACACTAAGACATGCCCATCACCACCTTCTGTGATTTCTACTTGCATTCATCAATAAACATTTACCAAGCAAATGTCTCCATGTCATGTGCTATATACATGGTAAAGGAGTAGATAACACAAAGATGAATAAAATATGGTGTTTTTGCCTTTGAAGAACTAGTTTAGTGGAAAAAATATAGACAGATATACTACAATTTAGTAAGAGCTATAGTAGAAATAGATTCAAGGTCCAATGGGAGCATTATGAAGTAAGAAGTTAATTTTGATTGGGTTAATACAATAGGTCCAATTGAGAAAATGGTATTTTTACTATGTCTTAAAGAGTAAATAGGAGTTTTATACAAGGGCAGTTGGGAAAGGCAGATACCAATATATAATTTTCAAAAAGCTAAAAAAATTATGCTCAGTTATATATAAAATGAACATGTGTCAGATATTTTATTTGACTTACACAGATTTATAGCCTCTACTGGACAAAATTCATTTGCATTGCTACAAACAGGAATCATTTGTATTGCTATGGATAAGAATCATTTGCAACGCTGTCAGTTTTCTGCAACTTAACTTCTACCACTACAAAGTTGTGAATAGTCTAGTCAATAGAAAATCAATCAACTCTGCACACCCCTACAGAATCAACAATCCCAGAGGATCCTCTAGATAACACCCAGTAATACATTTAGTCAATTCCCAAGTCTTGAACAATTTTTCCTAACAGAGTAAAGAGGCATTCCAGATTTGGGGGAAAAGATATTTAAAAAAGAGATATGGAAAAGTAAGTACTTGGATATGACGAAAGATGAGGCTATGGGAGAGAGAAATGTCAATGCAGTCATGGAAAGAAGTTAAGATTAACTAGAATGAAAGCTTGGGGTGAAATTGTGAAGGACTTCATATGCTCTGCAAAAGAGTTTAGACTGTCCAAAATCACTGGGAAACCACTGAAGGATTTTCAACCTTAAAGCATGAAGCTAAAAGATGTTTACTGTTTCCTTACTCCTAATTCTTAATTTATTCAAATCTGTATTTTCTACATTTATGCTTGAAGAATTTCTTAATCCAAAATTAAATTTTTTCCTGTTTGTTTTCTAAATTTTAACAATGGCTCTATTTCTATCCATATTTCCATCTATAAATGTTGACCTAGGAAAAAGTCATGTAGATTCTGAAAAACTCAAGCAATTATCACTGAATTGTTTTAAGATTATTCCCCTGGGAAAACTTATATTTCCATTATTTAAGAATATTAAAATCATTTTCAGTAACTAAGTGACAGTCACATACTAGAATTAAAATTATTAAGAATCAGAGAAAAGGTAATTCTGAAATATAATGATAAAGCAAGAGAGTACATATATGATTTTATTGTTGTTTATTTCAAGTTCCAAAAAAAATCGAAATAAAATTAAAACTAACACAATCATTTTCTTTTTAAAGACAAGCCAGAGTCTCTGCTAATTCTCATTATTTTTAAAAAATCAAGAAATGGAATCAATTTTCATGCCAGATATTATCACAACTTAAAATAATTCAATTATCACTTAAAAAAGAAACCAAAAAACTAGATAATCTGTTTGATAATATTGAGACTTTATTTCATATGCTCTACTGCAGCATTTATGAAACTTTTTCTCTGAAGCCTCTTGAAAATAATTTAGGTCTCCGAAGAGCTTCTGTTTATGATTGTCCTATCTATCAGATTTACCATTTTAGAACTTTAAGCTAAGAATAAAAAATAACTATACGTAAAAAAAATTAGTGAGAAGAGTGACACCATTTTATATTTTTACAACTATACTTAATGTCTGACTTAATAGAGGACAGTTGGATTCTCATATTTGTGTTTGCATTCAATCTGTTGTGCTACATGTGTCATGTAACCTCTGAAAAACTTTACTGCACATTCTTGAAAGGATAAGTGTAAAAAAGGTCAAATAGTATCTTAGCATTATTACAAAAAAATTCTTGGTCCTGCATATTTCCTGCAAGGATTTCAGAGACTTCAGAGGTCCCCAAATCACACTCTGAGAACCACTGCATTATTATATTCACTCAAAACTCCTTCCTAATCAGGCCATAAGGAAACTATTTGCATCAATTTAAGAATCCCAAAGACACTATTACTTTTGCTCTTAAAACTGTAAATATGATGTAGTATGCCCAGAATCATTATGGAAAACAAAATATGCAATATAATTGATTGGAATTTTCTCTTTTAATATTTCAAGATAAATTAATTTTCTTAGGGGGAAGAATCAAAGAGAAGTTGTAGCAAATGTTTGCTGTTTACTCTCAGGAAAATTTCAACAATTAATAAAAAGATTTAACTCCAACATTTTCTGAGATAGCCTTTATGCATTGAACCTTGCCATGAAGGCCATGAGCTAACACTGCAGTAATAATCACTCTTTATGTTTGCCCACGTATATGTAGGCTTTGTGAGGGGAAATAAACTTAACTTCCAATACTGGATAATTATATGCAGCTAAAGTAAGCTCAGAGTCTATAATTCAGCCTAGGTTTAATGACCTTCTAAGTCTGTGCAGTCATTCCAGTTATAAACCACATTTCACAAACCATGTATCATAAGGAGGTCCAAAAGAGAAAATGAAGCATAACTAGTGTCAACTATTAGGGGGGAAAAATCTGTAGCTGACTTACAATGGTATAAATCAAACTAAATATCCAGAAAAGACCCTTTCAGGTCCATTAATTAGAAAATAAACATGTCCTTACATAGTCTACCTAGTAATAGAAGGAGTCCATGGGTTCTTGTTGCACAAAGTTTCAGATTGTTTTTAATATGCTAAGGGCAGATCTTTGAGCCTTTCTGATATGTAACTGAGAGCTACTGAGGAACCCCAATTCCATTCAACTGGATTAGTATTTTTTTTACAAGGAACTCATATACATGTGCATGAGTGTGGGGACTAGAGAGTTGGAAGAGTGTTAGAAAATTCAACATTAATTATATTACAAGGAACTTTAAGAGAATAGAGGGCTATGCATATCCATAAAGGGGAGTGGTTTAGTTTGGGATAAGGAAAAAGAATTGGTAGTAATAAGCACAGACATACACGGGCAAATATGATTTCAAAAGGTAGGGACTATAAGTGAGGTTATAGCTTTAAAACAGTGCAAAGACAGGAAAGAGAAACTCATGATTCATGTTCAAGACATGGCAAAAAGCTTAGTTTGGTTAGAACACAAATTTCTTAGGCAAATAGGTCAAATAAAATAGGAATAGTGGAATGGTGCCATGATCCTTGAATTCTGGGCTGAGCAGTTTGTAGTTAATTTTGAGGCAAGAGGGAATAATTTAAGATTTTTAAGTAGTAGTCTGAGTCTCACATCATATCGATTAGAGAAGAGACGTAGGATGCCAATACGTTGCCATTATTCCAGCCATTATCCCAGCAAGAAGCAATGAATGAATGAGTCCTGAACTAGAGCTCTAAACATGGAGTCGTAGAGACAAGAGTCATTTTCCAGATAGAATCTGTAAAATGTACCAACAGGTGAATATAATGATTAAGAAAGACCTATCAAAAATGACTCAGATTCTGACCTTAGTCCATTGGGGAAGTAATGGTATTGTTAACATTAATAGAAAAGTACAAAAAAGAAAAGATTTATTTGGGTGAAAAAATGATTGTTGAACACGGTGAATTTCAGGTTGGAAGTTTAGCAGGTTTTTGAAAATAGGCTCATCTATTTGTGTTTTTTAGACATTTTTTTAATACCTTAAACTCCGGGTGGGAGGTTAAGAATGAGTTTCTCATCTAATGCCAAAAATAAATTGATTTTATCATTGCAATGTTTTGCAAAAAGAAGAAACATCTGACATTATTATTTAATGTTTCTCCATAGAGCTTAAAATGAGAATAGTCTTCTTTCTTTGCTGAATTGCTGTCTTGACTTGAAGATCAGAGGCAAGAAAAAAAAGAGAAAGAAAATAAATTGTAAGAGGGCACAATTATATAATACCTCTATGCCTCTATTCTTACATGAATTCCTGTAGGTCATCCCCAATTTTGCAAGTAAGGATGTGTCTCATGGCATGACTTAGTTGAATTATAAATAGCTTGTATAGGTACATCTGTTGAAAAATAATATCCACAAACCTGATGAATCGTCAGACTTTTAGCTTAGTTTAGAATAGACCAGGGGAATAAGGCACGTGCTCTGCTGACCAAGGAGAAACGAGATTTTCAAAGCTATCTGGGATTGGAAAGAAAGCATATCATTTTAAAAATGAAAAGCTATGTATTTTTTCTGCTGATTTTGCTAACATAACTAGCACTTAACTGAAAGAGTTACTAGAGATACCTCTTTAGAAATTTAAATTTTATTCAGTGGACTTCATTTCATAATACTAAACATATTCAGGGACACTTGGTTGGCTCAGTCAGTTAAGCATCTGCCTTCAGCTCAGGTCATGATCCCAGGGTCCTGGGATCGAGCCCAGAGATGGGCTCCCTGCTCCACAGGGAGTCTGCTTCTCCCTCTCCCTCCACCTGCTCAAGCCCTCTCTCTCACTCACCCTCTCTCTCAAATAAATAAATAAAATCTTTTAAAAAATTTTTAAACATATTCAATATGGTAATGAATCAGGCAATACATGCAGAGTCCTTAGAACAGTGCCTGGCACATAGGAGCTATTTAACCACTACTACTACCATCATCATCATCATCATCATGTGAGTTCATCTAGAGATTGAAAACTTCAGACATTGAAATTTCTTCTAGTAATAAAATTGAAAAAAAAAATCCTACAATCTTCACATTGAAGTGGGGGGAAAAAGAATCCTTTCAAAATCAAAGTCTTAGAGGAGAATATTATTTGTTGGCACTGGGATCTGGCCTCTCTTTAGTTTTTGTTATTTATTTCATAACTTGCTTCCTTATTTAAAAACTCTACTTCAGGGGCGCCTGGGTGGCACAGTGGTTAAGCGTCTGCCTTCGGCTCAGGGCGTGATCCCGGTGTTATGGGATCGAGCCCCACATCAGGCTCTTCCGCTGTCAGCCTGCTTCTTCCTCTCCCACTCCCCCTGCTTGTGTTCCCTCGCTCGCTGGCTGTCTCTATCTCTGTCAAATAAATAAATAAAATCTTTAAAAAAAAAAACTCTACTTCATACTCTGTAACTAAAATGAAAAATAATTGAGGCTCCAATGTAATCCTACATTCCCCACTGATGCTATTCAATGCCAACAACTCCAGCTTTGCCACAGGCAAATCCTGGTAAGGTACACAAAGAACAGATGAACCCTGTCATGCAGATCTCTTGACAGCTCTGTGCACGTGTATTGCATCAGCGTAATTAAGGGATGGGGGCTTATGCTCAGGAAGTAAAGACCAAGAGCCACACTGCCTTCAGCTGCCTGCCATATCTGCATTCAACACCCTGCAAAACAACTGCACAAAGGAGATGCTTTTAGCAATACCAATATAAACATAAAATCCACCACTGGGACTTTTCCTTTCCTTGCCATAACCTGAAAGTCATTTGTAGTGGTTAAAACTGGACTCAGTTCAAATTACAGCACTGCCACCTTCCAAGTATGTGACCTTAGAGAAGTTATTAACTTCTCCCTTTTTCAGTGACCGTATCTTAAAATAGGAATAATGACAGGACCTTCTGCACTGAATTGTTAAGGAGACTCAAAGAGTTAAGACATGCAAAGGGATTAGATCAGTGTCCGACACACAGTAAGTACTTAATAAGTGTAATCTCAGCCAGCAAAGATTTGTACCAGACCATGTGCAAGCCTAAGGATTAGGTGCTGTACCACTCTCCTTTGAACTGTTAGAGTGTATTAATAATACCCTCAGTAAATTCATAATACCTACCATTTTAATTTTTTTTCAAAAGTACAGAGAATATATTTCCTAAATATGGATCATACCAGGTAATATATCACTAAGTGTCTTGGTAAAGTGTGTAGCTTTCTGATAAATGTGCATAGTACATTGGCTCCTCCATTAGTAACGTCCTTACAAGCAACATAAATATACTACCAATATTTATAAAAATATCAATATATAATGTCAAGGGAGAAGTTGATTTTAAAATTGCTGGCAGCCTGGAAATCCACCGAAATGTTTTCACTTTTCTAAGTATGAGTACTCTTTCTAAAATATCATTCACTTCCTTGAGGCATTATTTATGATAACTTGCTCTTGGGTACTTTTCTACCCTCATTTCTCACTGTGTGATTTAGTGGTTTTTCTTCTTGAGGAAGACTCTTTATTCCTTTCCTGCTGTGGAATGGTTTTCATGAAGGCAGCTTTAATTATTTACTCCACATCTCCTACTGTGGCAGAGGTCAGAACATTACTTTTAAGATGGGCTGTTATATAGGTTTCCTGTGAGAGCCCAAGGTCAGAAACAGGCCCCAAAATGCAAAGCACGAGGAAGCCAAATTGCCAAGCACTCTATGATTACACAGCTTTAAGTTAAACAAACACACACACATACACACACAAAATCATGAGGATTGCACATATTTGTCCTCAAAAACAAACATCACTGCTAACATGCTAACAAGTATAACACATTTATATTGCTTGAGTTGTATAACTATATTAAGATCAACAGAAATGGCTCAATATTAATAAAGAAGTTTAAAAGATAAAATAATATTAAATGGATGAAAATTATAAGTGGAAATCCTAGATTCTTATTATTCATTAGTTTTATAGATAATTCAAGGTGAACCTCTACTTTTTTTATGATTCTTCAATTTTTTCACCATGGCTATTTTTTTAAATAGCACTGATCTTACCTTATGGAATACCTCAGAGATAATTTCTGCTTGGAGTTTAAGGACTTCCATCCCCAACACTGACATGGGGAATAACAAATATTTTTATCTGTGGCAAGCAAATGCAACTTTAAAAGATGTAACTATGTTTCCTCAACAAATGATGCCAATTTTTGCAGAGATGGAACCCATAGTTCAGAATTTCTTCCTCATGTATGACAGTAGACATGTGAGGCTCTTTACTTCCTAGATGAACTGCTTGTAATTTGTGCTGTTATAAATTACACTGATGAATATCTTTACATTCTTGATTACACACATCCAATGCATCCTACAAGCGGAATTACTAACCCAAAAACATAAGCATTTCTAGAGTGCTTGCTACATACTATATTGTCAAAATACCTTCCAAGTATGTTGTACCAGAATAATTTTTGTCCGTTCATTTTATTTATGTATATGTACAGAGTTGCTTTCTATAGTAAATAAGAATAATTGTATAACTTAGGTAAAGTTAAATATTTTCTGATGTTGAGAAAGACATGGCAAGCAAGAAAAATTAAGTGTACAGAAGTCAGTCTCAAATGTATATTGTATTAAAATTTCATCACCTAGACTTTTACCTCGTAAAAAATTAATAACTTCTGAAATATACAGAAAAACAAAATATTAATTTCTTCCCCAAAGCAGTAAAAAGTTGCACACTTAAGATTTCTCTGTTCTAAAGTGCAAGTAAATCTCTACACCTATTCTTAAATGAGGCTTGTCTATGAATTTTCGTTAAAAAGAGTCCATTGCTAGAGTAATATCTTCCTAAGAAATGCTTCTATAGGGAGAGGCTGGGAAGATGATGGAATAGGAGAACCCTAAGCTGGCCTCGTCCAATGGACACAACTAGATAACACTCACATTAGTGTAAATAACTCAGAAAATGACCCAAAGACTGACAGAACAATAAAGGTAGAGAAGAAGCCACATGGAAGAAGGTAGGAAAGGTGTAGCCATGGTTGGGGAGCAAAATGGACATTGGCTATCCACTGTTGGGAGGGAGCTGAGGTTGTGGAGAAAGGCAAGAAACAGATTATCACACCAGGGACCCTGCATCCTGCACTGGGAAAACAAATCCCCCAGAATATTTGGCTTCGGAAACTAGAGGGGCTAAATCTCATGAGTTCTTAAAACCAGTGGGACTTAAAGCCTGGTATTTTAGAAGTTAGTGACTCTGCTCTGGGAAAGCCCAGAGGGCATTAGGAAGCTGCGATCAAAACTTTAAAAAGACAATACAACAAACAGCCAGCGGAGATACAGTGTGGAAGCAGCATTTTGAAAGATAAGGGAGAACATGCAAAGGAGAGTTATTTACTCATCTCAGAGGTAGTCCAAAGAGGACAGGAAAACCTCTCCAGAAACAAAGGAGCTCGTACATGCCACTTCCCTCCCCCACCCTCCAGCATAAACACACAGCCACCTTTGGGAATCAGTGTGGTGCTGCTGACACTCACTACCTAACTTGCTTATATCATGTCCCGCATCCCCTCACCCTTCTAACCCCTCTCACCGCCCCCCAACTCCTGCGCTTAGATGGATCACCCTTCCTAGTCACACTTGCCTCAGTCCTGGGGTTGGGGGCTCCCACCACCAAAAGACCATCACAAACCCTACCAACATCAAAGAAACAGTGGCTATGAATGACACACTGGACCAGATGGATTTAACAGAAATAAAAAGAATATTTCATCCTAAAACAGCAGAATATACATTCTTTTCAAATGCACATGCATCATTCTCCAGAATAGATCACACAGTAGGCCACAAAACAAGCCTCAACAAATTCAAAAAGACAGAAGTCATACCATGCATTTTCTCTGACCATAACACTATAAACACTATAAACAACGAAAAGAAAAAAATCTGGACAGACCACAAATACATGGAGGCTAAATAACATGCTAGCAAATAATGAAAGGGTCAACCAAGAAATCAAAGAAGAAATAAAAAATGACATGGAAACAAATGAAAACACAATGGTCCAAAATCTTTGGGATGCAGCAAAGGCGGTTCTAAGAGGGAAGTTTATAGAAATGTAGGCCTATCTCAAGAAGGAAGGAAAATCTCAAATAAACAACCGAACCTTGCACCTAAAGAAGCTAAATAAATAAATAAATAAATAAATAAATAAATAAATAAAACCCAACACCATCAGAAGGAAAGAAATAATAAAGATTAGAGCAGAAATAAATAATATAGAAACTAAAAAAATATATCAATGAAATCAGGAGCTGGTTCTTTGAAAAGGTAAACAAAATGGATAAACCTCCAGCCAGATTCATTCAAAAAAAAAGAGGGAGAGAGAGAGGGCTCAAACAAAATCACAAATGAAAGAGGAGAAATAACAACCAACACAACAGAAATACAAACAATTGTAAGAAAATATTATGAAAAATTATATGTCAACAAATTGGACAACCTAGAAGAAATGGATAAATTCCTAGAAAAACATAACCTACGAAAATTGAAGCAGGAAGAAACAGAAAATTTAAACAGACTGATTACCAGCAATGAAATTGAATCAGTAATAAAAAAGTCTCCTAATAATAAAGTCCAGGACCAGATGTCTTCACAGGTTATTTCTCCCCAACATTTAAAGAAGAGATAATACCTATTCCAGGTATTATCAAACTATTCCAAAAAAAAAAAAATAGAAGAGGAAGGAGAACTTCCAAATTCATTCTACGGGGCCAGCATCACCCTGATACCAAAAGCAGAAAAAGTCACCACAAAAAAAAAAAAAAAAAAAAAAAAAAAAAAAAAAGAACTGTAAGCCAATATCGCTGATGAACATAGATGCAAAAAAGCTCAACGAAATACTAGCAAACAGAATCCAACAATACCATTAAAAGAAAAATCATTCATTACGATCAAGTGGGATTTATACCTGGGATGCAAAGGTGGTTCAATATTCACAAATCAATCAACACAATACATCACATCAATAAGAAAGGATAAGAACCATATGGTCATTTCTATAGATGAAGAAAAAGTATTTGACAAAGTACAACACCCACTCATGATAAAAGCCCTCAACAAATTAGGCTTAGAGGGAACACACCTCAACATAACAAACGCCTCATGTGAAAAACCCACACAGAATATCACACTCAGTGGGGGGAAACTGAGAGCTTTCTGCCTAAGATCAGGAACAAAATGGGGATGTCCAAGCTCACCACTTTTATTCAACATGGTACTGAAAGTCCTAGCCACAACAATGAGACAATAAAAAGAAACAATATATAAACCACATCTTCGTTATCCATTCATCTATTGATGGACACTTGAGCAGCTTCCATAATTTGCCTATTGTAAATAATGCTGCTATAAACATAGGAGTACATGCATTCCTTTGAATTAGTTCTTTGTATTTTTGAGTAAATACTCAGTAATGTGATTACTGGATTGCAGGGTAGTTCTATTTTTAACTTTTTGAGGAACCTCCATACTCTTTTCCACAGTGGCTGCAGCAGTTTGCATTTCCACCAACAGTGCATTAGGGTTTCTATTTCTCCATGTCCTCAACAACACTGGTTTCTTGTGTCTGTGATATTAGCCATTCTGACAGGTGTGAGGTGATATCTCACTGTAATTTAGATTTGCATTTCCCTGATGAGTGATGTTGAGCATCTTTTCATGTGTCTGTTGGCCATTTGTATGTCTTCTTTGGAGCAATGTCTGTTCATGTCTTCTCATTTTAATGAGATTGATACTCTCTAGCTACATCCATGCTGTTGCAAACGGCATGATCTCATTCTTTTTTACAGCTGAATAATATTCCATTGTATACCACATCTTTATCCATTCATCTACTGATGGACACTTGGGCTGCTTCCATAATCTGGCTATTGATAAAAATGATGCAATAAACATGGAGGTATGATATGTGAAAACCCCACAGTGAACATCATACCCAATGGGGAAAAGCTGAAACTTTCCCCTAATTTCAGGAACATGACAAGGATGTCCACACTCACCACTTTTATTCATCGGAGTACTGGAAGTATTGGAAGTCTAGTCTTGCCATTTGCAACAACATTGATGTTGCTAGAGAGTATAATAGTAAGTGAGATAAGTCAGTCAGAGAAAGACAAATACCATATGATTTCACTCATATGTGGAATTTAAGAAACAAAACAAATGAACATATTAAAGAGAGAGAGAGAGAGAGAAATCAAGAAACAGACTCTTAACTACACAGAACAAATTGATGGTTTCCAGAGGGGAGGTGGGTGAGGGAATGGGTGAAATAGGTGATGGGGATTAAAGAGTACACTTTTCATGATGAGCAGAGTAATGTGTATAATTGCTGAATCACTATACAGTACACCTGAAACTAACAGAACACTGCATGTTAACTATACTAGAATTAAAGTGAAAAGCTTAATTAAAAAATGCTTTTGTAGACAAAGACTAGTACTACTCCCTATCTAGAGTTGATTTCACTTTTCCAGAAGCAACACAAATTACATAAAACCAACACTATATGACACACCAAAGGAAAAGAGAGAGAACAAAAAGAAACATATGGCATATCTGATCCTTACATACTTACTGCATGTACCAAAAGTAACATTCACATATGAAAATATTTTTGCAATGAGATGAAACCTGGTATTAGTATATGTTTCTCTATTCTAAATTAAAACTGATGAAACAACTGGAAACCAACTTATTACTAAAAAGAGAGAGAATACTGACATATAAATATAAATCTGAATTGGTCATTGTTGGGGGTAATGTAGAGCATGAAATCATCCATAATACCTGGCTTGCTAAAATGTAACACGGAGGCCGCTGGAGGCAGGGAAGGTTTTGGAGAAGGGCATAGGCCTTTGGAATGCTGAGGCTGGCTGACCACTCTGCCCTGGGAATGCCGTAGGGAGTTGCCCTCTTGGAAGCTTTCTTAGCCCAAACAGCCGCCCTGTGATCTAAGAGATGCAAGCATTGACCCTTAGGCTATGTTTAGCAAAACTCCTAGAGCACCTAGATTTAGCATATCACATCTTTCCCATAAACAGATCCTCCTAGTTCCAGTAAGACCCCTTGTCACATATCACATGCTTGAGATTATCCTAAAGGACCAATAAAGGTGGGAGCAAAGAAGGGCAAAGGGCGTTCGTCTCTGAGCGTTGACCCCCTTGCCTTCTTCTCTCTTTCACAGCAGAGTTTGGAGTAATCTTTCATCTGTTGGTACAGGGATTGCTGGCCATTCATAGCAGATCATATGACTAATGATATCTACATAAGAACCATCTTTTTCCACTGAAATTTCACAGTAAATTTAATAAGATATGATCTGTGGGTGTCTACCTCCTCCCTTTCTCTATCTCTTCTCTCTCCCTCATACACACACAGAGAGAGACTAAAAAAGTACAAGTTAAAGAGAAACATGTTACAATTTTACAATTTTAAAGTACAAATGAATTTGCAATTACTCAGAATTGGCCAAAAGCTAAGTAATGTTATTTTCATCACAGTTAAGAAAATAGTCATCAACACAGAAAGCAGTAACAGCAGACAGAGACGTTTAGTCCAGGCCTTGCAAATTCAAATGCCCACAGGGGCTAAACAGGTGTCAGAGATGCATGAGGGAGCTGAGTTGGTTCTGGGCAACCTGGACAACACAGAAGCCATCTAAATGGCAATAACTATAGCTGGTTGTTGCCATGGTAGAAATGCCCACCTGATGCTTCAGATTTTATCATTTTATACAAGTAGGTAAGGCTTTGAATTTTAAACAGTTACTAATTAATATTTAAAATGTTTAAACAATGTACAACCTTACTATACATGGATCCTACCAAAAACTAAATCAGTTTTCAAGCTCCGATCTAGGGGGTTCCATGGTGTAATGGTGAGCACTCTGAACTCTGAATCCAATGTGAGAGCTAACAGGAGCTTTACCCTACTCAAAGTCATGAAACAGTGGGTTATTGGCAAACTCAAAACAGGTTTTTCTCCCCAAGAGGAGTGTCCACCACTACCACACAGCATGTTGCATCATCTGATAAAGCTGTATTCCAAAATCATGTGTCATCACAAGTTTTCTGGAGCACTGCTATCAATCTGGGCTGTCTCACTCTTCCTCTTCCATCTTAGTCTCTCTCCTCTGGTCCCAATTTTCTCACCTCCACTCCAATGAGATCAGCCTTCAGGCCCATGAGGCTCTTTCTCACCTTTGTGCTTTTGTTTATCTTCTTTCCTCTCCCTAGAAGATGGCCACCATCCACTCCTGAGCTCTCCTTTGCAAGTCCTGCCACCACCCTAGGCTGAATTCAAATGTTCTTTTTTCTAAAAAGGCTTCCTTTAAAACCCACAATAAAACCTTCCTTCTTTGAAATCTAGTCAGTATGGTATTATCTATTAGTTATGCTTTCTGTTTTGTAGTGTTTGTTTTATCTCCACAAATCATCAATAAATTCCTTGAGAGTTAAAACTCTGTCTTCTTCCTTTGTACCCTCTTAGCATTCTAAAATATTACTGAGCAGTTGCTTAGTACTCAAGAAATAGTATTGACTGATTGCCCTCATAGCTCTCCCAGGATGGATATGGATACTATAAATAATCCTGAAAAGTATTTGCCACACTATCTTAGCATCTGTATTAGTTTCCTAGGGCTGCCATAAAGTACCACAAGCTTGGTTTAAAACAACAGAAATTTATTCTCTCAGAGTTCTGGAGGCTATGAGTCATAAATCAAGGTGTTGGCGAGACCATGCTATCTCTGAAGGCTCTACGGCAGGATCCTTCCTTGCCTCCTCTAGTTTCTAATGCTTGCTGGCAATCCTCGGC
>NW_024426996.1:14501974-14530895 GCF_017311325.1 Ursus maritimus | reverse complement strand
CATTCCTTGATTTATCGATGCATTACTTCAATCTCTGCCCCTGTCTTTCCATAGCCTTCTTCCCTATGTGTTTGTGTCTTTGTGTCCAAATTTTCTTCTTCTTGTAAGAACACCCCCCCAATCCAGTACAATCTCATCTTAACTTGATTACATCTGCAAAGACACTATTTCCAAATAAAGTTACATCCACGGCTTCCAGGTAGACATGAATTTTGAGGACTTAAAGAGACTTAAAACACTCCTCATCCTGGCAAGAATAAAGGCACATGCCATTTTTGGAAATTCATGTAAAATAACCAGAATAAATACTTCTACTATAGGATAGAAAGCTCTAAATCATCCCATGGTAAAAATTTGAAGCCCTGCAACAACACACTATTATAAGAAGCTCCAATCCAGCTACAGCCGACCCAATGGTGCCCTGTACAACATCCCCTCTACTCATCTCTGATTTTTTCAACACAGCTGCCATGGACAGCTCCAAATAAGCTCAGACACAACTCAGTATTGCAGCATTCCAACTCAAGCAGGCACCATAACTCTTTCTTCTCTAACTCCAGGCCTTCTCTAACTCCAAGAAAGACTGCTGGGCCTCTGAGCAACCTCAGCCTGAAAGTGCTGGAGGAGTTAATATCCTCAGGGGCAACCTTCAACCAACAAGGGACAGCAGCCATTGTTCCCAAATGCTGCTTCTGTCTCAGGTCTTTGAGCAAACATCCCTGAGATATCTCATGTTTGCCTCTCAGGTCTTAAACAAATGAGTCCCAGCTGCCCGTGGCAGAGACTTTGTTCCCTATCTTTTTTTTTTTTTAATAATAATTTTTTATTATGTTATGTTAGTCACCATACAGTAAATCCTTAGTTTTTGACATAGTGTTTCATGATTCATTGTTTGCGCATAACACCCAGTGCTCCATGCAATATGTGCCCTCCTTAATACCCATCACCAGCCTATCCCAATCCCCCACCCCCCTCCCCTCTGAAGCCCTCAGTTTGTTTCCCAGAGTCCATAGTCTCTCGTAGTGCATTCCCCCTTCTGTTTACCCCCCCTTCATTCTTCCCTTCTGTATATATGGACCACATCTTCTTGTTTTTTTAATGTTTTTTTATTATATTATGTTAGTCACCATACAGTACATCCCTGGTTTTTGATGTAAAGTTCCATGATTCATTAGTTGCGTATAACACCCAGTGCACCACGCAATACGTGCCCTCCTTAATACCCATCACTGGCCTATCCCATTTCCCCACCCTCCTCCCCTCTGAAGCCCTCAGTTTGTTTCTCAGAGTCCATAGTCTCTCATGCTTCATTCCCCCTTCTGATTACCCCCCTTTTCTTTATCCCTTTCTTCTCCTACCGATCTTCCTAGTTCTTATGTTCCATAGATGAGAGAAACCATATGGTAATTGTCTTTCTCTGCTTGACTTATTTCACTTAGCATTATCTCCTCCAGTGCCGTCCATGTTGCAGCAAATGTTGAGAAATCGTTCTTTTTGATAGCTGAGTAATATTCCATTGTATATATGGACCACAACTTCTTAATCCAATCATCTGTTGAAGGGCATCTCAGCTCCTTCCACGATTTAGCTATTGTGGACAATGCTGCTATGAACATTGGGGTGCATATGACCCTTCTCTCTTCACTACATCTGTATCTTTGGGGTAAATACCCAGTAGTGCAATTGCTGGATCATAGGGTAGTTCTATTTTTAACTGTTCCCTATCTTATTCTCCCTCTCCCTCACTCCTGTCCTTTGGAATGACCTCCAAAATATACTACCTATACCCAAGCCCTTCTTAGTCTCTGCTGCAGACTCAGATTTTCTGAAAATTTGTCTCTTTAGAGGAGACTTTTTAAAGTAATGATTAAGCAAATCGAGGAAGAGTCTAGCTCTGTTACCAAGTGGCTGCATGACCTTGGACAAATCAGTTAACCCGTCAAATCTGTGGTTTTCACATCTGTAAAATGCGTGTCAGACTAGATATCATATGTTATGCCAATTAACATAGTCTTTAATTCAAAAAAGGATCTCCCAATCCATAGTTCAGAAATTATGAGACCAAATAGGTAAGGTTTCTCTACACCTTGCATGTTAGAAGGTAATTCCAATGGCAGTCTATTATATTTTCAAACCTTAAATGAGAACCTGCAGTGACTTAACTTGGTTCACATTTTCAGGAGTGACGTTTATGTCTATTCCAGGTTCCCAAATAATTTAATGCCAAATCAAATAGAATATCTACATTTATTGCCAGAAAGAATGGCATCAGTGACTTCGTTTTGGATAATAAGGAGTCTGTATGGGTAGATTTACTAAACATCATATATGAATTGCAAACCTGTTTTGTAACTCTAAGACAAGTATGCGCTGCTCTCATTTATAATATGCCTCCTTTTAAAATGGAGCTCTGTAAAGAATTATCAGATAAATTTAAAATACTATCGTAAATCAAGTGTTCATAATTCCATAAAATCATCTGTCTTGATCTATAATAACTAAACTACGGGCCAAATTAATGCACATATTTAAACAGCACTATAGCATGTTTTGAGTCATGAGAAACCATTTAAGGAACAGCTTCTGACAATTTTGTTTACAGATCTGAAAAATCTGCGTGTTTGTCCTTGAAATTTCTTTTCTACATCAGCTTCTCACTTCTCAGGAGACTGCATCCCTTACATGTGAAATATTTTAGAACATAATCTAGTCACATTCTGCAGAGAATTCTAGCACACATTCTGCAGAGATTCTATTTATGGAACTCAGAGGATAAAGCAGCACAAAAAAAAAGAGATGTGAAGTTATGAATTCTAACCTAAGTAATTGGCCAGGGGGAGGCAAACCAACCTGAATGTTGCCTATACAGAAGTCTAAAAGCCTTCTACTTAAGTTAAAAAAGAAGAAGAATCAGTATTGGGAGGCACTGCCATGGCAGAATTCAAGTTCAAGTCCACACTTTTTCATAGGAATGTCAATAGCAAAAGCTGCTATTTGTTTCAGAGGGCTTGTATCAGATAAAGATTACCCCCTATGCTATCACAGCATCTTATTACCAACTCACCCTTGGGCCCAGAGAAGCCCCAGTTCTCTTTATTGGACAATTTAAAGTCAATAATTGTAGCTTAGATGCTCACCAAGGTCATTCCAAATTGGAAATATTTAGGCCAGGAAAGAAAAAAATATTACTCTCCAGATCTCGAAGGAAAAAAAAAAGTTCATTTTGAGAAACGGCATTTATCATAGCAGGAGATGTAGCAGAATTCCACCACACAGGATCGACAGAAAATGCCGGTAATAAAAGGTAAACTTTCTCCCTGCTGTCTTCTTTATGGTCCCTCAGGATCAAGCTCTGTGTAATCTCTAAACCTCCCAATGTGGTCTCACATTTCATTTCTGTTATAAATTCAGGGCACACCAGGCAACTTACAAATCTGAAATAAATTAGAAATAGTGTTTGCCAACTCTGTGCCAGACATTGGGCCAAGTGTTTTATATATGTAATCACGTTTACACCTCACCAAAACGTGTTGAGCATTTTGGAGAACTAACTTGTCAAAGATCATACAACAAGCAAGTGTCAGAACGAGTTTAAGCCAGGCCTACCAGATTTTACAATCACAACCTCTCCTACAACAGTTGAAACAAAACTTGAAAGTCCCAGAGAGATGATAACATAATTTGGAAAGAATTCTACTAATGATAGACAGAGTTCTCTGCCATAATCCTTGTGACATCAGTGCCTGGCAGGAAGATGCCATATAATAATAGAATTATCAAAAAGTATTACTATTATGGTCAATACTATATTGTTTAATATGAGCAAACTCATTAGTTGATTTTGGGATTATTAAGAGTCTTGAATGACCAAACAAAATATACCCTGAAAAAGTCTGCATGAAAACAATGCCTAGCTTAATCTAAAGAGAAACAACTCCCTTCTAAAAAATTCATTACTCGATATCACTTATTGCAGGGATATTTCTTTGCCATCATTGAAATTTAGGATTGAACTAATACTTAGTCTGTTATTGACCCATTCTAAATGGTAAACTTGAAAATACTGTGCAGCTTCTCTTTGTTTTAGGTGGAAAGTTCCTAAAAGGTTTTAGAGAAGCAGTATCAGCATCGAAGAAAAGGGCCATATTAGGCATTATAGAAGCTAGTTTAACAGCAGAACTGACAAAATATAAAGATGATAACCAATGTTGGTTGACTGCTTATTGTGCGCTAGACACTAAACCCATACGTTTATTATCTCAGTCCACACACTATCTCTTATGTACTATTATTATCCCCATTTTACATAGAAAACAGATTTAATGTAGTCAAAAATGCCAAAATCATGAAACTTGTAAATGGCAGCATCTAGATTTGAATCCCAGCAGTCGTTTGTTTTCAGATCCCTTACACTATGTCACTTTCATAATATTTAGTTTATGGACTCAACTTCTGACAGTCACTAGAAGGAAGTGTCTGGGGAAAAAAAGGCAACATTTAGGCAGAGGTACGATCAGAGCTGGGAAGATATTAATAGTGTCATTTATTCAGACTCATCTCTCCTTTTTCTAAGGAATTATCTTCTGTTCATTTTGCTCAAATAATCAAATTAATTATTATGGATAGAAACATAAAAAACTCACACTATCCATAAAATCTATCATAAAAATTCTATCATAAATAGCATCATTAATCAACTTGTTTTTCCCCACTTCTTAGTCCCCTTTTCAGGAACCCTTGTCTGTAAATTCCCTCACCTCTGAGCACCCTCTAAAATAAACACAACACACACACACACACACACACACACACACACACACACAGCCTTTACAAAATTTGTACTTCATAAAAAGACTTGTCCATTTTAAGATGATTTTTTAGTTTATATTCTGTACAGGCTTTCATACTTTGGCCATGGCGCTTGGTGCATATTGACTTCTAAATTGCATACTGTTTTGGACATGGACTTTTATACAAAGGAAATAGGAAGTTCAATTTAATTTCTAATTTCTAATTCTCCCTTCATTGTAATTTTAATTCAACCTTCTTCTGTATTTCTGAGCTTCCAGCCAAAGTTGCAATTTGAACTAGAAAATACTCCAACAAAAGGATAAAGAACACTACACAAATAATTGAATAAGTGAGGTTTCACAGAGCATGGAGGAAGAAAACTAAGTAATTTATGAATAATAATAATAGTTAACACTTACTGACTTTACTGCAAAATCAGTAAGCATTAACTATAAGATAAAATGCCTTACTGCCCAGGCACTTTTACATGAAATAACTCATTTAATTCACAAAACAATCTCCTGAGGAAGACTACCACTATTATCTCCATTTAAAAGAAAAAGAAATTGAGGCACAGTGACTTCTCAAAATTATCCCAGTAATAATTAAACTCAATATTTAAACCTAGTTTGTTTCTAAAGTCAGTTTGCTTGACCACCGTACTATGCTGCCACTCATATTTCATTTACTCAATCAACATCATCAACAAATTATATTATTAAGCAATCTTATAGGTGAGTATGACATGAGACACTTCTCAAATTTCATAAAAACATGGTCCTAAGTGTTTCTGAATGTTTATTATCCAAAATACATGTGCTTAGATCTAGAAATTAATATAGATTTTAGAAAGAATTGACTATATCTGAATTATTAAAATAAAATTTATATTAGAACATTATCTTTGTCATAGTTATAAAGAAGTTTTTTAAAGTAAAATATAATTTAGTATAGACTGTTGCATCTTAATGCATTTCGCCTTGTTTCCTTAATGACACAATAACTTAGATTACTAATACACATTTAACCAGTAACAAATAGATAAACTATATGCAAATAAAAGAATATATAATGAATCGATAAACCAAAACACTAAGCAGAATTTAATCATTTGTCAACCAATATTTACTGATCACCTAGTAGTTTCATACAGCACACCAAAGGACTGGTAAGAAGAAAATAATCCTACTCTTGAGAATTTCTCAGTCAAAAGACCTCTAGGGACCAAAAAAACAAAAAATGGAGCATTACTTTTGCTGAGTGTGAAAATGTCCAGAAAGGCCCTCATGATGGAGTCAGTGACACTGCAAAATGCATGTCATTTACCCAAAGACTGGAATTAGGAAGCACAGAACTTTCCAGTCAGAAGGAAATGCATGGAGGGATATGGCTTGTTCGGGATTAACTAATTTCAGACTCATAGGGACAGGAAACAAGGCTGGCAAGACTATAATGTGACTTGGCTATTATAGTAAGAAATTTGGACTCGAGGGGAAAACCCATTGGATGCATGTAAGCAGGAAGAAGATATGTCCAATATATTTTAGAAAATTCACTCTGACTTCAGTGTCTCATGGATTCAAGTGGGGAGAGAGCTGAGGCAGAGCCCAGGAGGGAGGCGACTGCAGTGGTTTAACTGAGAGGTGGTGAGGGTCTGAGCCAGGCAGGAGTGATCTAGAAGAGATTTAAAGGCAAGATGGCTCACCATAGCTTCTCCCTTTCTCTTGCAACTTTCCCTGAATTTTGAAAAAGAAAAGTGTTTTTCAGACCAAATTCCCTTTAGAGTAATATATCCCTAGAGTCATCTGTGGTCAATTTACACTACATTTTTAAGATGAGACAGCTGAAAAGCTACCAAGTACAAGTCTATAGCTCTTTCTACTATTGGGAAGAGAATAAAGCAATAACAAATAACAGAACAATCACATTCAGTATGGAGACGAAATTGCTAACAAAAAATGGAATAAACTGTCCATGCTAACAGTTGTATAAATATGCCTAGTAGCACAGGAAATATACATGCTTACTTGACTTCAAATCTATACAATGAATGTATTTAGCCACCTTCTTGCCAGTTATATTACTTTTAGCATTCTTAAATCTACTTTAAGAATCTTTTTATAACTGTGTGACGGGAGTACATGTATTATACAAGGATTTTTTAAATTTCATATTGTATATAGTCCATCTGACTTAAAATCTTCATTAAATTTTACAAATCTTGGGAACCTTTAATATTCCAAGTAAAGTTTACTAAATATGGAATATCTTGATTTTTTTTTCTTTTTACCAAGGTTTAAAAACTACAAATTGTTTTCTTCAGTCAGAGCCAGCATGGTGCTTTAACCAGTAATTTCTCATGGAATTCTACCTTGTAGTATCTGACACTTTGCTCTGAATTACTGACAGCACTACTTTCTTTTGCAAATGTTTAAACATTCACCAGTTTCACTCTTGCATTAAATACAGTTCTTTGAGAAACAACATGATCTCAATATCTCATATATGCTTAATTAAGTAGCATAATGCTGTACATTCTAAATACTATTTTTTTCTAAAATCTTGATAGTTTTTAACATTTATAAAATGTTATAAATAAGCTCTATTTGCAATAAAACATGCTCCATAAACATAAACATATTTAAACATATCTTAATTAGCTGGATAAATGCATATAAGTTTTTAATTCACTGATATCTTAGTACCACCCTTTTTCATATTATTACTATTATAGAGATTTTATACATTTTATTTATTTTAGAGAGAAAGAGCACTCACATGAGCAGGGGTGGGGAAGGAGGAAGGGGAGAGAGAGATCTCAAGCGGACTCTGCCCTCAGCGCGGAGCCCGATACGGGGCTCAGTTCACGACCCTGAGATCATGACCTGAGCCAAAACCAAGAGTCAGTTGCTTAACCAACTGAACCACGCAGGTGCCTCCAGTTATAAAGCTTTTAAAGGCACATTTAACCTAGACGCTAAATTGCATTGTTATATTACAATTTTATTTAAGTAGGAAACCATCACTGATTATAAAGAGGAAGATGCCTTTTACTATCCACAGCCTGTTACCATGAGCAATGACAAGGTCCTGAGTTTCGTCTAGGCTAGCAATGATAAGATATTCCAACTTGGGCTTACAACACTGTGACTTCTCTCCTTTCCGCCTATTCCTATCAGCTGCTTCTCCACTGTGCCATCTGCCATATCCTTATGCAGAAATTGCAGAAATTCAGAGTCACAAATTGGCCTTTTCTTCTCTTAGCTTTGTTAAATAACCTCATTCTCTGGTCTTTACAAGTCATCTCATTTCTATCTTCCCAAAATGAAAAGGAAGGGAGGAACGGAGGAAGGGAGGAAGGAAGGAAGGCAGGCAGGCAGGCAAGCACCCTTTTGGGAAAACCCATCATATTTTCAGAACGTCTTCTATTATTTTCGACTGCTGTTATACCTGAAGTTATAAATATCATAAGCAAAGAAATAAAACAATTAAATCTTACTTGAATAAGGACTGAGACAGAGGCATCTATTTTCTAGATCCATAATTTAATAGAGTTTGACATCCCTAATTGAGGAAAGTTCAGTTACGGTGAGCCATCGTGAGAACTCATGAGAATATATGTGTACATGCTTTGTATAAGTATGTGTATATTATCCCTTAAAATGAACATCAGCATGTATGAAAATTCACATAGAGGTATATTGTGTTGGTTGTTCAAAATAATCAGTGTTTCTTTATTGGAATTAATATAATCATAATATAGCACTTATTTTCAGTTTCTCTGTGTTCAAGTAGAAGTTCATGAGAAGCTCAGGAACCTCCTAGCTTTATGAACTCCTCAACTTAATACGATTTACAAACTACCCACGAGTGAAACAATAGCAGATGCAAGCAGCAGGCTTTCAAGATAAATTTCACCTTTGCCATTACTTTTCCCTTTCCGCTCTTCCACACCTGGGGGAAGTTCTAGTGCAGACTAAGAAAAGCTATAGGGATCATGGCTAAGGAGTTTGCTTTCATTTCTACATGTTAATTTGACATAGCTATAATGATGGGTTAGTATTTCGAATTTACTGTCAAAATCCTAAGCTAATTAAATTTGTAAAATATACTTGATGGTGTTCCTTCTGGATACAAAGAAATCATATATAAGTCATACCCTATGCATGCTCATCCTAGCATTAATATACAATGCCTAGCATGTAACAGATGCTCAATAAGTATTTGTTGGATGAATAATAGTCTGAAAAAGTTTACTAAAAATGAAACACAAATATCGACAAGCAGCATATCAATTTTGCAAATGACCTACAACAAATCTATAAACTCAGAGATAGAGTGCAGGTCACTATACAAGTTTGAAACTTCTGAGATAACCCCTAATCTTTATGGGGAAGCTAGAGAGGAAGATGTGAAGACAGTAAGAAGAACAAGGCCTCCCTCTCTCAAGGTTGACTTAAACCACCAGGAGAGTTCTTAAAAGCAAAGACTTTTCTCAAGCTCTCACTAAAGCATGGAGCCAGAAAACAGGCTTTCCAAAGAAGCAGAGAATTTTATACAAGGCAGGCAGCAGCCAAAGTGGGGAAAGGATATTTATTGCCTTTGGCACACAGGCAAGACAGAGAACATAGGGCATGTCTTAAACATGATGTATAACCATGTTCAACTTTGGATATGATTGCAGAGTCCCCTCTTCACCCTTATATTAGCCTGTAAGTTCAAGAGTATAGTCTCAGAATAAGCCAGATTGAGAGGAAAAAACCCCACACCTCTGTTTATCATTCTCAGGAGAGGCCACTAAGAGGTGCCGCATGAGAGCATAGGTGTTCGTTCACTCTCACTAGTGGTCACTGAACTGACAAGAAAAATGTTCTCAGTTGGCTTCATTGTCCTGTTTTTCACTCAACAAAGAACAGGTGCTGAGAGTTTCCTCAAGCAAATAGTCACTGAATTCTTTCAACAGGGGAAGGCTCAAGCATTTTTTATTAACAGCAACAAATCAATCGTGAAATGAACCTCGTGAAATGTTTTATAGTTAATATGGGGAAATGTATAACATGATAAATGATTCAGCAAGTATAATTACCTACAAGGCCTGTTTAGAAAAAAAAAATTATTCTTTAGAATTATTCTTTAACTGGTTTAGCTTATGCCTTTGCTGGGTTGTAACCAAAATTCACTTAATCATTAACTGTATCTTTCTACTGGGGCGCCTGAGTGGCTCAGTCATTACACGTCTGCCTTCAGCTCAGGGTGTGATCCTGGCGTTTCGGGATTGAGCCCCGCATCAGGCTCCTCTGCTTGGAGCCTGCTTCTTCCTCTCCCACTCCCCCTGCTTGTGTTCCCTCTCTCGCTGGCTGTCTCTCTCTCTGTCGAATAAATAAATAAAATCTTTTTTTAAAAAAACTGTATCTTTCTATTATTAATTTTGCTTCCTCTTCCTTTTCCTTTATTAATGTGGAAACTGGACTCTTAAGTGACTGATAACCTTACATTGTTTTCCTAAAAATGAATGTTTAGCCCAAATAGTAAAGCTCTACTTATGGCACATATGGTTTTTTTTTCTCCAAACAATATGCAAATACACTATAGATGTTTCAAAAGACACAAACTAGAGGTATAAGAAAATTAAAGCATTAAAATAATAAAAGTTTACATTTAAATGCATTTTATGTTTAAATAAATTTAATAAAACTTAAAATAAATTTTATCCTAAGTAAAACGTTACAGTAAATGCAACTTTACATTTAAATGCATCATTTTATAAATCACCCATCATCATCAGGGAGATTTTTTTTTTAATTATTCTAAAAACAAGTCACAAGCTCATCAGTCTCATGATGATTTAAGATAAGGAAGGAAAAAACTTATGCAACCAACACACCTTTCAGATTCATTTAAAAAAAAAAGTATTCTCAGTAATCTCAACTCTCTGTAATGGAAAAAGGAAAGAATGCCACCCATCAAATTACATAGAATTTTAGAGAACATATCCCAGTCACCTTTGTATGAAGGTATTGCTTGTGGTTTGACACAGCACAGTTCTACTGTGGCATCTGTGATATTTTCCTGTGCCCTAAATTCCCACAAAGAAATAGGCCAGTTCAGGCTGTAACTTTCCACAAAAATATTTCAGAAGAGCTCCTTAATAATCTGGAGGTAATAGCAGGGATGGTGGTCCAGCTGACCTTCTAGACAAAAGCCTTAGGTCAAACTTAAACCTGATTTGAAGTTACAAGGAAAAGTAATTTTTAGGGAAACTTCCCTAAGGCAATCTTTGCCATCTGTAATTTTAGACTAATAAATGGAAAGAAGTGAGCAAATGGAATGAAGTGTACTAAAAGATGATTGTCATTTGTCCTGGGTGAGAGCACTCCACTTGTGTCTGCTTAAACTTTCTAATGTATTTGTTCTGCAGGTTCTTAAGAGAGAAGTCACAAATCAGTATGTTTCTGGCCATAGGTTTTACATCCCAATTTAATGCTGCTGACTGATGGGTATTGAGTCAACTAATCACTGTATAGCCGCAGAGATTTTAAGAAAGCAAAAAATTCTATTCACCAACAAGGATTGTTTTATGAGTATTTTAGGCCATATGTGCCTCCTCAAAAAAAATAAAAAACAAAAACAAAAACAAATGTTTCACAAATTTATTGCTCTCATAAAGAACCTCTGTTCTACCTCCGTATCAAGTCATGTCCATTACTTTCTTTCCTATCCTAAGTCTGTCATCTAGAATTCCCCAACTCCACTAACTCTACTCACCTCACCTTCCCAGACAGACCTCTGGACGGCATCATCTCCACTTGCTGTCTTCATTTGCTCAATCTCTCCATAGGCCCTCAACGTATTGAGACCTGTCTTCTTGGACCATCACAACAGCAAACAAGTTCTCAGTAAGGGTAAATGTCAGAAACCTAATGAACAACTTTCGGCCCTGATTTTGGCCTCTAGGCAGTGACACTGCTGGTGACTCCTTCCCTTCCCAGAATTTCTAGACAGCCATGCCCACAGTTTCCAGAAGAGTGTAGAGAAAGAGTCCACAAACTCTGAAGCCAGATTGCCTAGATTTAAATCAGCTCTGCCATATACTGGTTGTGTGATTGTCTGTAAACCACTTAACCTTTCTGGGACTCCTATATTTTCCATCTGTAAAATCAGGGATAACAATAACACCTCTTGAGAAGGTTAAACTGATTTAATACGTGTAAGAGTACATAAAACAATGTTGGGCACACACTAAGTGTCATATACATTTTAGCGCTTTTTTTTTCTATTTATTTATTTGTCAAAGAGAGACAGAGAGTGCACAAGCAGGGGGAGTGGCAGGCAGAAGGAGAGGGAGAAGCAGACCCCCCACTGAACAGGGAGCCCAATACAGGACTTGATCCCAGGACCCTGGGACCATGACCTGAACCAAAAGCATTCACTTAACCAACTGAGCCACCAGGCGTCCCTATGTTTAAGCTTTTATCATCTTTATTACTACTATCCTCCTACTTCTCTGTCAGTATTCATCAAGGTTTTTCCCTAGATTCTCTTGTCCTGCTTATTGATGAAGCCTAAACATAATTCCTAGCCCACATCTATCTCTTAAACTTTAAACACACACATGCAACTGCCTAATGGGTATCTCAAGTTCCACATGACCACAGCTGAATTCATCTTCCTTCCAAACCTGTTCCTCCTCCAGTGTTCCCTTCCTCTAAAATTGCAGCCACCACCCACACAAGCCAGCATCAGGAATCGTGTCTGACTCTCTCATTCTCATCTGCCAAATGCTGCAGATTCTACTGCCTGCCTAAATAGTCCTCTAACACATCCCTTTCTCTTCTAACTCTGCAGAGCTAGGCCAGGCCACCTCTGTCTCTCCTGGACCCCCTATAACAGCCTCCTTGTCTCTTTACCATCAGTAGTGGCCTTCTCTAAACATTTTCCACACAGCAAAACAGCTTTCTTCCTAACACTCAAATATGATCAAGTCTTTGACCCTTTGTTTAAAACTCTTCCACACCATAATGAACATGGAGGATAAAGCTCTTCGTAATATAACTTGGCCCCTGAACACTTCATAAGCATCATTTACTATCCTTCTCTCTCACACACAAATTTCAAATTTCCATCACCTCTAGACCCTCACAAATGCTGTTTCCTCGGTCTGGAACTCTCTCCCCCACTCTACCAACCTCCCTCCTTCATCTGGCTAATTCCTACCCAACTCTTTTTACTCAAGAAGGTTTTCCCTGACATCTAAACTACATTCAGTAGTCTTGTCATATGCTCACAAAAAATACTATAGCCCAGCTGATAATAATATTTCTCATATTTTACTGAAATATTTAAGGTCAACATACAAAAAAATTGTATAATTACAAACTATGATACATGCTGTGAAGGAAAATGTGTTTTCCTTACCAGACTATAATCCTATGAGGATAAGACTTTTTCTGAGGGGCACCTGGGTGGCACAGCGGTTAAGCGCCTGCCTTTGGCTCAGGGCATGATCCCGGCATTATGGGATCGAGCCCCACATCAGGCTCTTCAGCTATGAGCCTGCTTCTTCCTCTCCCGCTCCCCCTGCTTGTGTTCCCTCTCTCGCTGGCTGTCTCTATCTCTGTCAAATAAATAAATAAAATCTTTAAAAAAAAAAAAAGACTTTTTCTGAGCTCTATGTCTAGAATAAAAGGCACACATATATAAATAGGAATATGCATATAAATCCATAGAGAAAGAAGAATATCATCAATGTCAACAGGAAGAAGTAGGAGGGAAGAGGAAAAGAGAAAGCCTAATTTCTTACCTGCATTTAGCTGTTAAATTCTATGAGTGCCTTGACTATCAACACCCATCTCCATACATCAACCCTAACCTCCAATGTCATTTCCATAGCTTTCATGAAGGGAAAGGTAATTCATAAAATGCCTAGGATAACCCTTGATATAGGTTTTTTATTTGATCAACAAATATAAATAATTTGTTGTACAGGTTATACTGTGCTAGGTGTTGAAATCTATTCAAATCAAAGGCCACAAAGCCCCTAGACCCATTTATACTAAATATGTACAAGACATTAGTGTATAAAAACTACTTGAAAAATTATTTTCAAAATTTAAAATCCATAATAGTCCTGCCTTAGAGTGTAAGGTAATAAAGGACAACCAGGGGGCGCCTGGGTGGCACAGTGGTTAAGAGTCTGCCTTCAGCTCAGGGAGTGATCCTGGTGTTATGGGATCGAGCCCCACATCAGGCTCCTCCGCTATGAGCCTGCTTCTTCCTCTCCCACTCCCCCTGCTTGTGTTCCCTCTCTCGCTGGCTGTCTCTATCTCTGTCGAATAAATAAATAAAATCTTAAAAAAAAAAAAAGGACAACGAGAAAATGTGCTATAGATAGAAATGATTGGTTAAAAATAAGTTGGTTTTGGGGTGCCTGGGAGGCTCAGTCCGTGGAACATGACTTGATCTTGGGGTTGTAAGTTCAAGCCCCATACTGGGTTGTAGAGATTACTTAAAAATAAAAAACATCTTTAAAAAATAAATAAACACATAAAATAAATAAAAATTTAAATGTTGGGTTCTTTTTAAGCTTCTTTGCTTTTTATTTCTTTGTTCTCTTTCTCACCCTCTCCTATTTCTCACCCTCTCTCTCTGTGCTAGGAATATGTTAAATTAGTCATATATAGTATATGTGAGTGGCAAGTGGCAGAGATGCCACCCTGAATTGGAAATTAGTGGAAAGAAATCAAACTAGAATCAAAAACTTTTCTACATGGAAAGAAAAGCATAATTTGTGTTGAAATCAATGTAAGAGCAAATTATAAATGAAAGAACACAGAAATTCCATATAATAACCTTTAGAAAACAACTAGAACCTGACATTACTTCTATACATTAATATCAGAGAATTTTTAAACAGAGGCAGAATCAATTTCATGGAAGAGAGAGATAATATTAAAAATTTTTAATTGTTTTCTTTTAAATTAGTGGTATATGTATTTGGGGAAACCTAAAGCATTGTGACTAACTCTAAAAGTTCATCTTAACTGTTTGAAAATTTGTTGTAGGCAGAATTAAATTATTTAACTTAAACTTGACAACCCTACTTTCTCTCTAAGTGATTCTTGAGGTTTGTTTGGAGGTTATACCAAGCTGTTAGGGCTACCGACAGACCCTTACATAAAGGGTCTTATCCAAGATGATAAGACTTAGAGCACTCATCCAGGAAGTGCTTTCACTTTTATTAAGTATACAGCTTTGGAAGGGACAGACATGGAATTACAAAGAGGGAGGAACACAAGCCTATGAGGACATACCAAATAAGGTCTTTGTTCCATAACTTTCCAGAGAGGCCTTCCCTGTTTACCATAGCTAAAATCATAACCCTATACCATACTCCCTAATCCACCCTCCTGCTTTAATAGTCTCCTGACACATTTTCACCATCTAATATACAACATATTTTATTTATCCATCTGATTCATTCTCTGCCTTTTTCAACCAGAAAGGACTCTTGAAATCAGAAGTGATTTTTTTATCTATTATATTTATTACAGTACCCCCACAGCTACAACAGTACCTGGCACATAGTAGTGTTCAATAAACATTTATTGAATGAATAAATGAAATCAAATCTATCCTTGAAGTCATTGTGGTAACTGATTGTACATCCAGATGACCTTTCTTCCCGCACGTTAAGTTTAATGTAGCTAGACATCTTATAATAAGCCAAATTCAGAAACAGTTTCTGCACTAGTTATAGAGGTTAAGAGTCACTTTGATCCCCTCAGAAAAGCAAATCATATCTGAATCACTTCAGATGGAGACTCCTCAGAAACTGCTCAAGGTCTCTATTCACACTTACATGAGTGGATGTCCAGAAGAAAGTGTGTAATAAACGCCTTTGTGTTCCAGAGTCATAAATAACGACCACTTTCTCTCTTCTCTCACACCAGAGACAGAATGGGGAAATGGAAAGAAGTGATGAGAATTCTGGGTCCTTAGGGTGGTGGGCATTTGCACCCAACATGAATGGATAATCTAGACCAAGCCTGCAACCCAGGAAGAGAGGAGGCCTATGCAAATAGCCATTGTATCAGTGCCTAGATCAAGAGCTACCAATGAACCCACCACTGCTACTCCACACATAATGAAAGAAAATCTTGCTTTTTAATTCTCTGTATGACCCTGTGAATCAGTTTCTGGGATCCAAGCCCTGATGCTTAGATCAGGGATCCTGGGATCCAGGTATCCAGGGATGGGCTGAGGCCAACTGGATATCATCTAGAATCCTCTACCTGGCATTCAAGCCCCCACTGATTTGCCCAAATATTCCAACACATCAGGATGGTCATTTTACCCTTATCATATATGCATTTCCAATATCTATTTGTCTTTTTCCAACAGTCCAATTGCTCAGATTCCAATCTCCTCCAATCCAATCCATACTGTCTTTAACAAATAATGTAACACTTCCTCTTCTCCTTGCTTTCCTTGACTAAGTCCGTGCTTTTCTTCTTCTCAGAATTCCTATGGAAATTATTTTTTTTTAATATTTGCAGGGAAAATGAGAATCTGAAAAGCATGTCCATGTACATTATCTTGCTTACATAAAGAACAGAGTACTATTTTATAGACCCATTTTTTCTTGCACTCCCTAGCCCTCTACCTTTTCCATAGTTTGCTCTTCCCAATCCTAGTAGGGGTCACATGCTAATGAGGATGAAAATGAAATTAATTTTATTTTATTGAAAAGTATCCCTGGTATTTGCCACGATAACAACCAAGTTTCCTTTGTTATTTCAATAATTATTTCAATAATATTCAATAAAATGGTAATGATCTAAAGCAAACCAATTTTTTTCAGTTTTTAGTGTTAGAATAACAATAACAAAATTTTATTCTCTGCTCTAGCCAAACACTGTATTAAAGTCTTTTACATTCAGTTCTCTCAAAAGCTATGGGGTACATACTACATGGCCATTTTATAATAAAGAAACTAAATCTTAAAAGTTTTAGCTAATTGTCCAATGTCAGATTGAAAATGTGGATCTGATCTGTGTGGCTGGAGAGAGGAAGCCCTTCGGTGCCATGCCCTGCCGTCAGGGACTATTCTACCTATGGGGCGTAAGAGCAGGGCTGCAGTATAGGACAAAGTCATCTTAACTGTCACCAGAGTATCAATCCCAACAAAATACGATTTAAAAAACTAAAAAGAAAGAAATGGCAAATGTGTGCAATTGCTTGGGGCCTCAGACAGTGTCATGCAGTGACTGAGGCAAGCAGCCAGGAAGGGAAGAAGTTGAAGCTAGGTAAGACCAGAAGTCTTTGTGTAAACCCTGCTCTCACTGCATCCCCAAGACAATAGGATCTTATTTTGGGCAAGAAGGACTTTGGACCTTACTTCCTTACACAACCACAGAGACGTCAGGTTCCCCTCTAACAACACCACCTCCCCTTCTTTTCTTCTTTAGTGCTACTTACTAACCTTCATTTTAACCAGGTTTAGGTCACTATATGAATAGATTTGAGGTTTGAAAGAGGATAGGACATAGTAAGAACCTCAATCGTTAGCCTGACAGCCTAATTTTATTCTCCAGACATCATATCCAACTTTTTTCCTCTATTTTCATAAGAGGCAAAAAGTACAAGCGTAAGTGCACAGATTGTGCTCTGCCACTCACTAACTGTAAGAGCTTAAACATGTTGCTTAACCTCTCTGTGCCTCAATTAGCTCATCTGTAAAATGGATATAATAACAATAGTACCTACCTCATTGTGAGTATTATGAAGAATAAATGAGATAGTATATAGAATGTACTTGGGATATTGCCTGGTTCAGACTAAGTTCTCTGTAAGTATTCACAATAATAATTACTAAATAATTCATGTGCCATAAGGGTTAAAAAAATAACAGCTAATAGCCAATGAAAACTATACTGAGTGATTTTCATTTATTCCTCACATTAAACCCTGTGAAGTAGATATCATCATTGACCAAATTAAAAATGAAACAGAGGCTCAGGGAGGTTTTAAAAAGAGTCCAAAATTACCCAAGCAATAAGTGATGGAGTTAGAACTCAAACCCATCAATCTGATTACAGAATCAAGTTCTTAAGCACCATACTATTTCAGGTAGGTAATTATACTTGCTAATAGGTATAGAAATTTTGTTCTGTGTCAGTCATTGTTTTATAACTTTATATTTCTTACATCTTATATCTCTTGTGAAAATTAAATTCTCAGAACTACCTTATGAGACAGATGATTTTGTTGGTCCCATTTTACAGATGAGAAAACAGAGACCAGGCATTAGGTGACATGGCCAAGATCACACAACTAACACATGGCTAAAGTAAGTGTACCCCATTCTGAAAGATAGGTAAAGCCAAGGTGCTAAACTGAAATCTCAGTGACTTAATGTAAGACTGAGTATCACAATTTCCAAAAAGGAAATTCCTTCCTGGGATACTCATCTCAACAATTTCTACAATTTCTAAACAGTTTCTGATTAAGACAGATACTCAATACTGGAATAGTAAAAGGAGGAGCTGATTAAATGCTAATGTATTCTGATTTGCCTTACTATTCAATCATTTTTCCTCCTCTGTTAGCAGCTTTTTCAACAGCCATTTTCATTCCACCCTCTACAATTTGAATAGATTCACTATTAACAAATATGAATCAACTTTTCATAGGAAGCAAGATCATTGCCTTCATTTGGTTTCTGTCCCATAGAAGTGAGAGACAATGTAGAGAGAAATGGTGGATGAATATTCAGTCCATGCAACCATAACAAGAGAAGAATCTCCCAATAATATATCTAACCAAACCTCAGAGGAATTTATAAACATTACTTATCAATAGTAATAGATAACAACTGACTGAGTGCTGAGCAGAACCACAGTAGTCCAATAACTCTTAAAGTACTTACATAAATTGAAAAAAAATGAGCCTTGGTTTGGTGAGCAGAGCACAGGTTTGGCTGTAGCCCCAACCATGCACTGTACATCGAAGGCATGATGTATGTTCAACATAGAGCTAATATGGGAAGGTTCCTTTAGAGACATGATCAATAGCAAGGACAGAGACTGTTGCAGATCTTGAAAACAGATTGAGTGAAATACTAGAGTAAAAAAAGAAGATGGCAAAACATTTCTCTTTACAGGAAGATTGTGTAGGAGGATACCAGTGGGCCATGGGAAATAATATCAGTCTGATGGTTAGAACAAGTTATTGGATCCCTTATATTCACAGCAGAATTAAATACTTGATTTTCTAGGTGCAAGAAAGCCCAGTAGGGAGGGAGGGAGATGACTGATTGATAGATAGAAAGATAGATGGAAAATGAGTAAAATTTAAAATTTGGGGAATTCTTCAAAATGTTATTCTCGGGAAAGAAAAGGTGGATGATTAATTGTGTGGTCAATTAACTACTGGTAGACAAATGATGAATTAAAAAGTATGGAAAAGTCTCCTGATTAGGAAAGAAGACACGTTGATGATAATGGTAATAAATTTGACCAAAACCAAAACAAAACCTTGCAGTTACTGAGCACTTAATGCTCTGTCCTTTTCATTCATTACCTTCACAATGGCCTTAGGAGATCGGCACCATTATTAGTACCATTTTACAGATAAGGAAACTGAAGCTTAAGAGATTCAGTTAAGTGACTTAACCTGGATCTCATAGGAAGTAACAGAATCTGGATTTAAACACAAGCAGTCTAACTCTGGAGTTTACATGCTTGACCACCATATCATACGGCTATGGGTTAAATTAATGAAAGAAGCCACAGTTAACAAGAACACAGATGCAAGTACTGACATATCAAACGCTATTCCATTTGCTTTTGCACAGAGAAAAGTCAGGATAATGAGGCCGGAAAATAGTGACGGAAAATCTGACCAGAATAGAGTGATGAAAATAATGAGATACAATGAAATCCAAATACTATTAAAATGACTTCTCTACTAACCAAGAAAACAGTTTACAATAAGCAAAATTCATAATAAACAACATGGAATGGACTTCCATGCCTGGCTTCATCTTCTCACTTTGGAATTGACAGAGAACAAGTTTGCTGTGTAGGCATTTTGTGGTAATGACTTTACTCTTATTAACAGTGACAATAGTTCCAGGCAGTATTTCATATGTACATAGCAGCCTTCAACACAGGAGCAAAAGCACCTGGCAAACATTCCCATTTTTATTGTTGATGTCTTAGATTAATGGAGCACTTTCTGTCAGAAGAGCTCATTTACCCTCACATGGACTCCTGTGACACAAATAGGCAAGCGATCCATTTCTACATTTTACATATGGAAAAACCAAAGCCCAAGGACCTGTATAAAATTGCTTATTAATACTGTGGCTGGGCTTATAATGAAATCATAAAGAACTCAGTATTTCCCTTCCTTACTGACTGAAGTACTATTTCTTTTATAACTTCTTACTCCAAATTTCCTGAAACCTGGAGACCTTCCTATCTACTGGATCCCTTTCCACTGGTTCTGGTTCTTACTGTCTCTTCTTCAAACTGGATTATCATTCCTTTCCTCTCTCTAACTTTTCATCCTGCCTTCATCCTCTCTTCTCTCCAAACCACTCTCAACATTGCAGCCAGAATATTTTTTTTAAGATTGTATTTATTTATTTGACAGAGAGAGAGACAGCCAGTGAGAGAGGGAACACAAGCAGGGGGAGTGGGAGAGGGAGAAGCAGGCTCCCAGCAGAGCATGGAGCCTGATGTGTGGCTCGATCCCAGGACCCTGGGATCACACCCTGAGCTGAAGGCAGACGCCTAATGACTGAGCCTCCCAGGCACCCCCCACCCCAGAATCATTTTCTTAAGCCCACTCAGAAAACAGCAATAGCTCTTCACCCTCTATAGAGACAGACCCCAAATTCCTTCATAGATCACTCACAACCTCCCTCAGTCTGGCCCCAATCTATCTTTTCCACCATATCTCTGACTGCCATGTACTCCATCCCAAAATCATACAAACCTAAACTTCTGAACCCCAAACCCACTCTGCTCCTTGCTCATTCTATTTCCTCTTCTAAAAGTAACCTTTCCAACACTGACTACCAAAATTATCTTCACAACTCTACTCCAATGCCTTCTCCTCCATGAATCCCTTCTATTACCTCAGTTAAAAAATGGCCTCTCCCTCCAACTCCACAACACTCATTTAACCTTTATTTGTGGCACTCACCATAGTCTGCCCAGGTCTATAGTGACTTGTGAAAATACATCTGCCTTATTAAGATGTTCTATCACTGAGATTCCCAGAAAGTCAACTATGTGTCAGGCCCTGTGACAGGTAATAAGTCAAAAAGACAAATTGATCTCTCTGCCTTCACGGAGATTACAGTCTTACAGCCTTTCTCACCTGGAGTTCCTCCTGTGAATAACCAAGCACACTACTTTTTGTTTTTTTAAAAATAGTACGTACCATTCTAGATCCATAAAAGAGATGTTAATTCATTACATACAACAGATGCTTTTTAGAAGTGGTTCTCGGGGCGCCTGGGTGGCACAGCGGTTAAGCGTCTGCCTTCGGCTCAGGGCGTGATCCCGGCGTTCTGGGATCGAGTCCCACATCAGGCTCCTCCGCTATGAGCCTGCTTCTTCCTCTCCCACTCCCCCTGCCTGTGTTCCCTCTCTCGCTGGCTGTCTCTATCTCTGTCGAATAAATAAATAAAATCTTTAAAAAAAAAAAAAAAAGAAGTGGTTCTCAAAGTATAGTACACAAGACCTTCTGAGGATCTCCAAGACCCTTTAAGGGGGGTTCCTGAAGTCAAAACTAATGCCAAATGATATAAAGATGTGCTTTGCTGTCATCACTCTCATTTAGTCTCAAATGTAAAGTCTCCCAGAGGTTACATATGTTTTATAACAACAGATTAAAGCCATAAATATTTAAGAGAATTCAACCATCTTTTTTGAAACAAATCATAAAACAGATTTGCAAAAATGGGAAACAATGCCACTTTGTAACTATACTATTTCTGTTTTGTAAAAAAAATACTTTTCATAAAAAGATATTATTTTATGTTAACATGTAATGGGTTTACTGTTAATAATTCATAAATGAATTAAATATTTTAAATTTGTATCTTAATTTCTAATATGGTAAATACCAATGAATATAACCCACATAAACCAAAGCTTGTGGTTAACAATTTTCAAGAGTCTAAAAGGATCATGAGATCACCAAGTCTGAGCACTGCTGCTTTACAACACTGAGACTCGTGTCTTTCTGCAGAATCCCAATTGAATAGTTAAGTTTGTAACTGACTGTTCTCTGAACTCAGTATCTATTAAAGCAACTATCCTATGTGTGGATTTATTTATTTACAAGTATTTCCCCTTTCTCTCCCCATCCAAAGGGCCCAGATTTGGTAGTGAGCTGCTTAAGGGCAGAGACTAAATAGAATTTATCTTTGTTGCTGCTGCACCTAGCACGGAAGAGGCAGCCAGTAAATATTTGAGGTGGAAGGAAGGAAGGAAGGAAGGAAGGAAGGAAGGAAGGAAGGAAGGAAGGAAGAAAGGAAGGGAGGAGGGGTAGGGAGGGAGGAACAATGTAATATTCATTCTTCAAAGATTCTACCACAGTAATCTGCCCATTGAAAATATCTGGTAACCCTCATGTAAATCTGTTATATTGTTTATGATATCTAAGGTAATCAAGATGCCAATAGTTTCACCTGATATGTTGGTAAACCCCAGTACAGCTTAGAGACCAAAATTTTTAAAGGCAAAATTTAAAGATTCCTCTCTTTAGGAAATCAATGAGCAAACATTTGTACACACTAGCCCTTCAATAGCAGCAGATAATTTTAAGATAAAGAAAGATATAAATCTGGAAAGTAGATGCAATCAATTTGGTTGCCTATGCATAAGTTATCTCCCTTATGGATAATAAAGTCTCAATAATTAGAAGTGACTTCCTATAATTCAATTATCTTATCTTTTGATTTAGAGTGACAATGTGAAGCTAAAGATAACTAAAGGGGGTGGGTTAAAGCAAAATTGGGCATGGCAAGTCTGTCTTCAAGACCCTTATAAGCCCCCATCTGGTCTATTCTCCCTTCTGGCTGTCCATGAAGCTGCTTTCCATTCTCATGATGTCCCTTCACTGGTCAAGACTACCCTCACCAAGGTAGTCTACTTGGGCCTGGTCTTTTGGTTATTATCCCATGCTTTAATTCAATCTATACAATTTAACCCACATAGTTTTCACAGTTAAAAAGAAATTTAAACATCGTCTATCACAACTCCTTCATATACAGTGGAAGCTCAGCTGGGTTAAGACTTGCCCAAAGGAATATTAATTAATGACAGAGCCAGGATGAGAATCTAACATCAAGGTCTCTTCCTTTCCCAGAAACGATGCAATGAGAATTTTAAAATAATCTGCTAACCCCCTAACAAAGTACTGTCTCATAAAAGTAGGGGCACATACTACATGGGGAAACTAAGGCCCTGGCAGGGAGACTTGCACAGGATGGCAGAGCCAGACTGAAAGCCAGGTGTCTGAAGCTATAACCCATACCACTTTGTAGGGCATATATTATTTAGACATGTGTTCAGTTTGGGAGAACCAAGGAGTGGGGATGACAATTGGGCAAGAGTTCCCAGAGGACAGTAGGCATGAACTGGACCTTGAAGGATGAGAGGAGTTTTCCGGGTAGGATCACAGTGGCGGTGGGGAAGGTGCAGAAGAGAGGGAGAAAGAATGTTCTAGACAGAGGGAAGAGATATAGCAGCCTGAAGAAGAGATGGCAATGAGGAAGTGACACAGAACCAGTCTGGGAAGCACAGGCTTCTCCTCCTCTCTGGAAAGTAAAAAGCTGGGTCTATAGCAGGCCAGCTGGAAAAAAGATACACAGGACTAGAGACTCTAGAAAAACATTTTCTAGAGAGAAGTTTAACAAATAGGAAATTTCACCCTTCTTTAGTAGCTGATCTGTGTGACTTGCCTGCCCTTAGTCTGAGCAGTCAACATACAAAGGCTCCAAACGCTTATTTGCCATTCACTAAACACCTACTGTGTGCCGGGTGCCAACCACTGAACACCCCTTCTGCACCACTATTGTCGAACTAGGACAGGCAGTGGACAACTGAGTTTGAAATCTCTTTGGTTTGAATATCAACTCCAGGACTCATATGTCACCTCGCACAAGTTATTTCTCTGTGGTTAGTTTCCTCATCTGTTAAATGAGAATACCAATAACTGTTATCATGTAAGACCACTGTCTTAAATGAGATAATTCATGTAAAGGGCTGAGGACACAGCCCAGCAAAGAGCAAGCACTAAGTAAATGTTGGATACTACAAAAAAAAAAAAAAAAAAAGCATTGTCTTCAACAACAATCTTGATTCCCTCCCCATACAAAAAATCTTTCCTATATATTCCCTTCCTTTAGTCTCTTATTTTAATGTTTTAAGACACTAATCCAAGTGTGGATATTATCTATGATTCAACATCCATTATCACCAATCCACACCTTAACTCAAGTTAGCTTATCAGGTTAGCTAACCAACCAATTTACCTCATAACATTTCTACTTTAATAGGAACAGTCTTCAACTAAAGAAGTAAGTGAGAATTTCACATATTATATCAGGTTCAGAACCAGAGAACCAGAGGGTATTTTGCCTCCTTAAATTATAATACAGAGCCAGACATCTGTACTCAGGATCGAGACTAGAAAAGAAACTCAACATATGAGATTTGATTGCCTGTGACATTCCACATTGCTGACCTGAACCCTGCTTGGCAAGAGGACAGTCAACAGACATATGACATGATATATTTGGCTGAAATTCATAAAAGATGAAAAAGAGTTTAATTTGTTTTCTACCCACTATTTCACATAGTTTTTGCCTAAGATATTTTATTCAGCCTTTTTTTAGGGGGATGGGGGAGTACAATATCTTTGAATCTTATTAAACTAAAATTCAAGGCAGAATTATTCTGATTCTTAAGATTTATAAATGATTTTCTAAAGACAATATTGTCAAAGTTATCCACTCCCAAATTTAAAGGAGCTTAAAAGTGGGCCTTACGGATTTAAAGAACAAACAAATCACCTAGAACTTCCAAAAGTATGACTAGAAAGAAAACTTTGAAATATCCAGCAGGTGTAATTTCTGGTATCTGCACTATAAATATAGATTATCACATGTTATGAATCTGCGTAAGTATGGACTAAATTTTCCAACCAGCCCTAATCTGGAAAGATTTTTTATGTTAATCAAATTTTCATTTAGATCTCATACTTTTATTTAACAGCAGTTCCTCTAATAGTGGTTATTGGAATACCCTTCACAGAGAATGAAGAATCTGAGATATGGTAAAGATTTATGTTAACTCACTCTTCAAATAAGCTCCAGTAAAATGCCAACTTGTAAAAACAACTTTATCATTTTCCTGTTATGACATCAAATTACTTGGGACCTCTCAGTGACAGTCCCAAATCTATCTTCCTAGGATATACAGACTGAGGTTCCACCAATTGGTGAAAAGCCTTTAAAATTTTATACAATATGAGGGCTAGTTATGTTGGTTTTATGAGGGTGAAATAGTCCTAAGGACTTGGTTTCCCATCTTGGTAACTTCCAGCCACTGAAAAACAAGACAAAATTGCACTATAATAACAAATTTCTGAATATCCTCTTATTCATCTCATTTGTGAGATATTTGGTTCCACAAACCTGTTATGCACATTTCTATCTCTGTTTACTTGGATTATGTTGTTACCATTTCTTGGAATTCCTGTTTTTACACTTACTTGGTTTTCAAACCACATCAATGTTTTAAGGCTCTATTCAGTCCAACTTTCACCTTTAATACTGAGAAGGATTCAACACAGTGATAAAAAAAGGAAGTGCTCCCAAGTTGGACTCCATGGACTCTACCAACACTAGTTACATGACTGAGGGCAAGTTACTAAAGCTTCTATGTTTCAGCTTCATCATTTGTAAAATGGAAATGCTCTGTAGGATTTCTGTGAGAATTCAATAAATTTGTGCATACAAAGTGCTTTGAACAGTGAGTGGCTACAAGTAATCATTCAGTAAATGTTATCCACTATTATAATTTTTATTCTAATCTTCATTCTTCCTGCATTACTTATAATTGTAGACTCATAATTCATAAGAACCCTAGACCATAGAGGTCATTGAGTTCAATATCCCACATCAAGTAGTAGCACCTTTAAAATGTTCTTAATATTTGGTCAACCATGAAGATGGTTAAATACTCGCAGTGCTAGAAAATTCACCATTCTTCTAAAAGCACAGACTTGTAAATAATTCCAGTCATCAGAAATGTCTTTTATGTATGCTGCCTACTTTCTACTCACTGGTCTTTTATTTCTGTCTCCACAGATTCAAGGCAAACTTGTACCCTCTATCCACTTTCACACAATATTCTGAACAGTCTCTGAATAGGTAAGTAGAACACTTTGTTTAGGAAAGTAAAACAAATTTTGGCAAAATTTATTCAACAAAAACAATGACCAAAAAACTATACCTTCTTATATGAGAAATTAAGGTATTCTTTGCTTCTGAGTAAGTTGGCCAATGATATTCACATTTATCACTCAATCTACTTAAATAAGCCTGTAGATTCTCTGTCAGGCTGCTTTCCAGACTGTACCCAAAGGTATAATTTTTTTGTAGTCTAGTTATTTCTCTATGTAGTCCTTTTGGCTGTGTGTCTTTTCTTCTTGTGATTTTCTCTTTCCTGCCTCTGTTTCTATCTTTCCATGTATCTATCTCCTGCTCTTTTTTCTTTCATCAAACAATCATTCGACAAATATTTGTGCAATGCTACCATGTATCAGGCACTGTGCTAGACATGGAAAACTCAAAGATAATTAGATCTGGGTCAAATTACTCACAAGCTAAGTTGCAGAGACAGACACATAAACAGTTAACAAAACATCATGGTAATGCAATGAGATAGATATGCCTAGGCTACTGTAAGAACACTAGGAAGGAATGCCCAATGGAAGGAGTCAGGAAAATTTCTGGAAGGAGATAACACCTGATGAAGTCTAGAGTGAGTCTCAGTAGTACCTCTCAAAGTTTAAATCACCTAAGAATCTTGCTTGAAAGATTTGGAGTCAGGAGATTGGGTGGGACTTGAGATACTGCTTTTCTATCAAGCCACAGATGGTGCCCATGCTGTTGGTCTGCAAAGGTCCTAAAAGATGTCTAATGACTAAGTAAAGATTGGGTGGAGTGACTATAGGCAGGATAGACAGTAGGAAGTAAGTCACAGAGGTAAGAAACACTTCAGTGTGTGTTATGAGAATGAAGCACATTAGTGTCCCTAAGCAATTCAAGAGATCATCAGTTCCTAAAATGGGGGTGGATGGGAATATGGTATATGTTAAGGAGAAGGGAATTTATTACATAGCCAATGGAGTACATCAAAGTAGGTAGAGCAGTTACATGGTAACAACTGCAAATCAGATCTGGTGGTTTCATTGGTAGAATCATGGGCAAGAAGATAACATTCTAGGCTATACTAAATAAGCCTGCTAATAATGATGATGAGGCAACTGACTTAAAAAAATGTTTAGCAGATAAAGTAAGTTGATTGTATTTTCACTTATTAATTTAAAAATCAGGAAAGTTGTTACTCCTTTGTATTCTTTGCAGGCCTACTATCTATTCTTAATCTGACACTTAGTAACATGTGATCTTGAAGAAGGCACTTAAGCCTCTTTTCACACCAAGTTCCACATTTTAAAACAGTGAAGGGTTGACCCAAATAAACACTGTGGTCCCTTTACCCTAAATTTTATGGTCCTCTAAACTAAATTCATTTCTTACTGAATCATGGAATCATAATTTTTAAAACCTATACAACACCTGGAATACATACACCGTATGATTAATATTGACTCTACCCAGGCAACAGGTATTAAATCTCGAGACTTTTTATATATCCTGCCTCTTCTTCGCTCATGACATTCACTACTGAGTCCAGTTGCTTTGTACTTATGTTTTACTGGTGATTCTTTGGTTTATGTCCCCATGATTTTTTAACTGGATTCCTCGCAATAGCACCTTAGGTGTTCTCTCTGGCTCCAATCTAATTTTCCTCCAAATACTATCCAAAAAATTGAAGAAGTCTGGAGTCAGAAAGTCCTGAGGTTGAATACTAAAGTCTACTGCTTCTTAGCTGTGTGACTGTTAGCAAGTTATTTAACCTCTCTAAACCTGAGTTTCCTTATCTGTAAATCATAGGGATACTATGAAGATGAAATGCTTGCAAAATGCTTAGCACAATGTTATTACACAGGAAGAACTCAATAAACACTAGTTATGGTTTTGAAAGACAAATCTCATAAACACTTGGGCAGGTACTTCACAAAAGAGGAAAACCAAACGGCCGATAAAAAATGAAAAGATGTTGTTCGTCATTAGTAATCAACAAAAAGCCAAGTAATACTTCTATGAGTACAATTACATATCCACCTGATTAGCAAAATGTAAGAACTTATAAATCAAATGTTGGTGGGTATAGAACTCCTCTTATATTGCTGATGAGAGTGTAAACTGATATAACTGCTTAGGGACAACATTCTGGCATTATTTAGAAAAACTGAATGTGCACACACCCCCAAATTCAGTAGCTCCTTTCCTTGATACTTATCCTAAAGTAGCTCTTACACATGTGTACTAGAATCTGCAAGCAACTATATAAATATATATACTTAATAACTTGATTATAACATATTTATAATTATAATAAATATATTTACTATATTTAACAAATATATTTACATAAATATGTTCCTTTTTATATATATAAATAACTCAGGTTATGCACACATACTAGCAAAGTAATATAGAAACAATCCAAATGTGCACCAACAGTAAAATAGAGAAGTAAATTTGGTATATTCACAGAGTAGAATACTATACAACAATTACATGAATAAACAATATGCATTAATATGGAAAAATCTTACAATGTTTAGCAAAATCATTTGATTAAGAATATATATATAAATACATATTTATAGATATGTAAATATATTTTTATATATATGTAAAACCTAGAATATATATATATATATATATATATATATATATATATATATATAT